>NW_027490130.1:624225-936338 GCF_050948175.1 Xylocopa sonorina | reverse complement strand
CACTTCCTTGCAAGGAAATAGAGTTTGCAGATGTCTACGTATCGTAGCAATAGAGTTCATATGATTCTTAAAACGCGATATCGCATCTCATTTCTATGTTTCATGGTAAGATATAACATGATTTGCGAAGTGTTATGTATTCCTCGTCTACACTTCAAATGAATGTGAATGCGACACTTCCTCGCTAGGAAATGGCGTTTGCAGATGTCTACGTATCGTAGCAATAGTTTTCTAATGCTTCCTAAAACGCGATATCGCATCTCATTTCTATGTTTCATGGTAAGATATAATATGATTTGCGAAGTGTTATGTATTCCTCGTCTACACTTCAAATGAATGTAAATGCGACACTTCCTTGCTAGGATATAGCGTTTGCAGATGTCTACGTATCGTAGCAATAGATTTCTAATGCTTCTTAAAACGCGATATCGCACCTCATTTCTATGTTTCATGGTAAGATATAATATTCATTGCGAAGTGTTATGCATTCCTCGTCTACGCTTCAAATCAACGTAAATGCGACACTTCCTTGCAAGGAAATAGTGTTTGCAGATGCCTACGTATCGAAGCAATAGAGTTCAAATGCTTCTGAAAACGAGATATTGCATCTCATATCTATGTTTCATGATAAGATATAATATTCATTACGAAGTGTTATGCATTCCTGGTCTACGATTCAAATGAATGTAAATGCGACACTTCCTTGCAAGGAAATAGCGTTTGCAGATGCCTACGTATCGAAGCAATAGAGTTCAAATGCTTCTTAAAACGAGATATTGCATCTCATATCTATGTTTCATGGTAAGGTATGATATGATTTGCGAAGTGTCATGTATTCCTCGTCTGCACTTCAAATGAATGTAAGTGCGACACTTGCTTGCAAGGAAATAGCGTTTGCAGATGTCTCCGTATCGTAGCAATAGAGTTCTTATGATTCTTAAAACGCGATATCGCATCTCATTTCTATGTTTCATGGTAAGATATAATATGATATGCGAAGTGTCATGTATTCCTCGTCTACACTTCAAATGAATGTAAATGCGACACTTCCTTGCTAGGAAATAGCGTCTGAAGATGTCTAGGTATCGTAGCAATAGAGTTCTAATGCTTCTTAAAACGCGATATCGCATCTCATTTCTATGTTTCATGGTAAGATATAATATGATTTGCGAAGTGTTATGTATTCCTCGTCTACACTTCAAATGAATGTAAATGCGACACTTCCTTGCTAGGAAATAGCGTTTGCAGATGTCTACGTATCGTAGCAATAGATTTCTAATGCTTCTTAAAACGCGATATCGCATCTCATTTCTATGTTTCATGGTAAGATATAATATTCATTGCGAAGTGTTATGCATTCCTCGTCTACGCTTCAAATCAACGTAAATGCGACACTTCCTTGCAAGGAAATAGCGTTTGCAGATGCCTACGTATCGAAGCAATAGAGTTCAAATGCTTCTTAAAACGAGATATTGCATCTCATATCTATGTTTCATGATAAGATATAATATTCATTACGAAGTGTTATGCATTCCTGGTCTACGATTCAAATGAATGTAAATGCGACACTTGCTTGCAAGGAAATAGCGTTTGCAGATGTCTCCGTATCGTAGCAATAGAGTTCTTATGATTCTTAAAACGCGATATCGCATATCATTTCTATGTTTCATGGTAAGATATAATATGATATGCGAAGTGTCATGTATTCCTCGTCTACACTTCAAATGAATGTAAATGCGACACTTCCTTGCACGGAAATAGCGTTTGCACATATCTACGTATCGAAGCAATAGAGTTCAAATGCTTCTTAAAACGAGATATTGCATCTCATATCTATGTTTCATGATAAGATATAATATTCATTACGAAGTGTTATGCATTCCTGGTCTACGATTCAAATGAATGTAAATGCGACACTTCCTTGCAAGGAAATAGCGTTTGCAGATGGCTACGTATCGAAGCAATAGAGTTCAAATGCTTCTTAAAACGAGATATTGCATCTTATATCTATGTTTCATGATAAGATATAATATTCATTGCGAAGTGTTATGCATTCCACGTCTACGATTCAAATGAAAGTAAATGCGACACTTCCTTGCAAGGAAATAGAGTTTGCAGATGTCTACGTATCGTAGCAATAGAGTTCATATGATTCTTAAAACGCGATATCGCATCTCATTTCTATGTTTCATGGTAAGATATAACATGATTTGCGAAGTGTTATGTATTCCTCGTCTACACTTCAAATGAATGTGAATGCGACACTTCCTCGCTAGGAAATGGCGTTTGCAGATGTCTACGTATCGTAGCAATAGTTTTCTAATGCTTCCTAAAACGCGATATCGCATCTCATTTCTATGTTTCATGGTAAGATATAATATGATTTGCGAAGTGTTATGTATTCCTCGTCTACACTTCAAATGAATGTAAATGCGACACTTCCTTGCTAGGATATAGCGTTTGCAGATGTCTACGTATCGTAGCAATAGATTTCTAATGCTTCTTAAAACGCGATATCGCACCTCATTTCTATGTTTCATGGTAAGATATAATATTCATTGCGAAGTGTTATGCATTCCTCGTCTACGCTTCAAATCAACGTAAATGCGACACTTCCTTGCAAGGAAATAGTGTTTGCAGATGCCTACGTATCGAAGCAATAGAGTTCAAATGCTTCTGAAAACGAGATATTGCATCTCATATCTATGTTTCATGATAAGATATAATATTCATTACGAAGTGTTATGCATTCCTGGTCTACGATTCAAATGAATGTAAATGCGACACTTCCTTGCAAGGAAATAGCGTTTGCAGATGCCTACGTATCGAAGCAATAGAGTTCAAATGCTTCTTAAAACGAGATATTGCATCTCATATCTATGTTTCATGGTAAGGTATGATATGATTTGCGAAGTGTCATGTATTCCTCGTCTGCACTTCAAATGAATGTAAGTGCGACACTTGCTTGCAAGGAAATAGCGTTTGCAGATGTCTCCGTATCGTAGCAATAGAGTTCTTATGATTCTTAAAACGCGATATCGCATCTCATTTCTATGTTTCATGGTAAGATATAATATGATATGCGAAGTGTCATGTATTCCTCGTCTACACTTCAAATGAATGTAAATGCGACACTTCCTTGCTAGGAAATAGCGTCTGAAGATGTCTAGGTATCGTAGCAATAGAGTTCTAATGCTTCTTAAAACGCGATATCGCATCTCATTTCTATGTTTCATGGTAAGATATAATATGATTTGCGAAGTGTTATGTATTCCTCGTCTACACTTCAAATGAATGTAAATGCGACACTTCCTTGCTAGGAAATAGCGTTTGCAGATGTCTACGTATCGTAGCAATAGATTTCTAATGCTTCTTAAAACGCGATATCGCATCTCATTTCTATGTTTCATGGTAAGATATAATATTCATTGCGAAGTGTTATGCATTCCTCGTCTACGCTTCAAATCAACGTAAATGCGACACTTCCTTGCAAGGAAATAGCGTTTGCAGATGCCTACGTATCGAAGCAATAGAGTTCAAATGCTTCTTAAAACGAGATATTGCATCTCATATCTATGTTTCATGATAAGATATAATATTCATTACGAAGTGTTATGCATTCCTGGTCTACGATTCAAATGAATGTAAATGCGACACTTCCTTGCAAGGAAATAGCGTTTGCAGATGTCTACGTATCGAAGCAATAGAGTTCAAATGCTTCTTAAAACGAGATATTGCATCTCATATCTATGTTTCATAATAAGATATAATATTCATTGCGAAGTGTTATGCATTCCTTGTCTACGATTCAAATGAATGTAAATGCGACACTTCCTTGCAAGGAAATAGCGTTTGCAGATGTCTACGTATCGTAGCAATAGAGTTCAAATGCTTCTTAAAACGAGATATTGCATCTCATATCTATGTTTCATGATAAGATATAATATTCATTACGAAGTGTTATGCATTCCTGGTCTACGATTCAAATGAATGTAAATGCGACACTTCCTTGCAAGGAAATAGCGTTTGCAGATGTCTACGTATCGAAGCAATAGAGTTCAAATGCTTCTTAAAACGAGATATTGCATCTCATATCTATGTTTCATAATAAGATATAATATTCATTGCGAAGTGTTATGCATTCCTTGTCTACGATTCAAATGAATGTAAATGCGACACTTCCTTGCAAGGAAATAGCGTTTGCAGATGTCTACGTATCGTAGCAATAGAGTTCTTATGATTCTTAAAACGCGATATCGCATCTCATTTCTATGTTTCATGGTAAGAAATAACATGATTTGCGAAGTGTTATGTATTCCTCGTCTACACTTCAAATGAATGTGAATGCGACACTTCCTTGCTAGGAAATAGCGTTTGCAGATGTCTACGTATCGTAGCAATAGATTTCTAATGCTTCTTAAAACGCGATATCGCATCTCATTTCTATGTTTCATGGTAAGATATAATATGATTTGCTAAGTGTTATGTATTCCTCGTCTACGCTTCAAATGAATGTAAATGCGACACTTCCTTGCAAGGAAATAGCGTTTGCACATATCTACGTATCGAAGCAATAGAGTTCAAATGCTTCTTAAAACGAGATATTGCATCTCATATCTATGTTTCATGATAAGATATAATATTCATTACGAAGTGTTATGCATTCCTGGTCTACGATTCAAATGAATGTAAATGCGACACTTCCTTGCAAGGAAATAGCGTTTGCAGATGTCTACGTATCGTAGCAATAGAGTTCTTATGATTCTTTAAACGCGATATTGCATCTCATTTCTATGTTTCATGGTAAGGTATAATATGATTTGCGAAGTGTCATGTATTCCTCGTCTGCACTTCAAATGAATGTAAATGCGACACTTGCTTGCAAGGAAATAGCGTTTGCAGATGTCTCCGTATCGTAGCAATAGAGTTCTTATGATTCTTAAAACGCGATATCGCATCTCATTTCTATGTTTCATGGTAAGATATAATATTCATTGCGAAGTGTTATGCATTCCTCGTCTACGCTTCAAATGAATGTAAATGCGACACTTCCTTGCAAGGAAATAGCGTTTGCAGATGCCTACGTATCGAAGCAATAGAGTTCAAATGCTTCTTAAAACGAGATATTGCATCTCATATCTATGTTTCATAATAAGATATAATATTCATTGCGAAGTGTTATGCATTCCTCGTCTACGATTCAAATGAATGTAAATGCGACACTTCCTTGCAAGGAAATAGCGTTTGCAGATGTCTACGTATCGTAGCAATAGAGTTCTTATGATTCTTAAAACGCGATATTGCATCTCATTTCTATGTTTCATGGTAAGGTATAATAAGATTTGCGAAGTGTCATGTATTCCTCGTCTGCACTTCAAATGAATGTAAATGCGACACTTGCTTGCAAGGAAATAGCGTTTGCAGATGTCTCCGTATCGTAGCAATAGAGTTCTTATGATTCTTAAAACGCGATATCGCATATCATTTCTATGTTTCATGGTAAGATATAATATGATATGCGAAGTGTCATGTATTCCTCGTCTACACTTCAAATGAATGTAAATGCGACACTTCCTTGCTAGGAAATAGCGTCTGAAGATGTCTAGGTATCGTAGCAATAGAGTTCTAATGCTTCTTAAAACGCGATATCGCATCTCATTTCTATGTTTCATGGTAAGATATAATATGATTTGCTAAGTGTTATGTATTCCTCGTCTACGCTTCAAATGAATGTAAATGCGACACTTCCTTGCAAGGAAATAGCGTTTGCACATATCTACGTATCGAAGCAATAGAGTTCAAATGCTTCTTAAAACGAGATATTGCATCTCATATCTATGTTTCATGATAAGATATAATATTCATTACGAAGTGTTATGCATTCCTGGTCTACGATTCAAATGAATGTAAATGCGACACTTCCTTGCTAGGAAATAGCGTTTGCACATATCTACGTATCGAAGCAGTAGAGTTCAAATGCTTCTTAAAACGAGATATTGCATCTCATATCTATGTTTCATGATAAGATATAATATTCATTACGAAGTGTTATGCATTCCTGGTCTACGATTCAAATGAATGTAAATGCGACACTTGCTTGCAAGGAAATAGCGTTTGCAGATGTCTCCGTATCGTAGCAATAGAGTTCTTATGATTCTTAAAACGCGATATCGCATATCATTTCTATGTTTCATGGTAAGATATAATATGATATGCGAAGTGTCATGTATTCCTCGTCTACACTTCAAATGAATGTAAATGCGACACTTCCTTGCACGGAAATAGCGTTTGCACATATCTACGTATCGAAGCAATAGAGTTCAAATGCTTCTTAAAACGAGATATTGCATCTCATATCTATGTTTCATGATAAGATATAATATTCATTACGAAGTGTTATGCATTCCTGGTCTACGATTCAAATGAATGTAAATGCGACACTTCCTTGCAAGGAAATAGCGTTTGCAGATGGCTACGTATCGAAGCAATAGAGTTCAAATGCTTCTTAAAACGAGATATTGCATCTTATATCTATGTTTCATGATAAGATATAATATTCATTGCGAAGTGTTATGCATTCCACGTCTACGATTCAAATGAAAGTAAATGCGACACTTCCTTGCAAGGAAATAGAGTTTGCAGATGTCTACGTATCGTAGCAATAGAGTTCATATGATTCTTAAAACGCGATATCGCATCTCATTTCTATGTTTCATGGTAAGATATAACATGATTTGCGAAGTGTTATGTATTCCTCGTCTACACTTCAAATGAATGTGAATGCGACACTTCCTCGCTAGGAAATGGCGTTTGCAGATGTCTACGTATCGTAGCAATAGTTTTCTAATGCTTCCTAAAACGCGATATCGCATCTCATTTCTATGTTTCATGGTAAGATATAATATGATTTGCGAAGTGTTATGTATTCCTCGTCTACACTTCAAATGAATGTAAATGCGACACTTCCTTGCTAGGATATAGCGTTTGCAGATGTCTACGTATCGTAGCAATAGATTTCTAATGCTTCTTAAAACGCGATATCGCACCTCATTTCTATGTTTCATGGTAAGATATAATATTCATTGCGAAGTGTTATGCATTCCTCGTCTACGCTTCAAATCAACGTAAATGCGACACTTCCTTGCAAGGAAATAGTGTTTGCAGATGCCTACGTATCGAAGCAATAGAGTTCAAATGCTTCTGAAAACGAGATATTGCATCTCATATCTATGTTTCATGATAAGATATAATATTCATTACGAAGTGTTATGCATTCCTGGTCTACGATTCAAATGAATGTAAATGCGACACTTCCTTGCTAGGAAATAGCGTCTGAAGATGTCTAGGTATCGTAGCAATAGAGTTCTAATGCTTCTTAAAACGCGATATCGCATCTCATTTCTATGTTTCATGGTAAGATATAATATGATTTGCTAAGTGTTATGTATTCCTCGTCTACACTTCAAATGAATGTAAATGCGACACTTCCTTGCACGGAAATAGCGTTTGCACATATCTACGTATCGAAGCAATAGAGTTCAAATGCTTCTTAAAACGAGATATTGCATCTCATATCTATGTTTCATGATAAGATATAATATTCATTACGAAGTGTTATGCATTCCTGGTCTACGATTCAAATGAATGTAAATGCGACACTTCCTTGCAAGGAAATAGCGTTTGCAGATGTCTACGTATCGAAGCAATAGAGTTCATATGATTCTTAAAACGCGATATCGCATCTCAATTCTATGTTTCATGGTAAGATATAACATGATTTGCGAAGTGTTATGTATTCCTCGTCTACACTTTAAATGAATGTGAATGCGACACTTCCTCGCTAGGAAATGGCGTTTGCAGATGTCTACGTATCGTAGCAATAGAGTTCTTATGATTCTTAAAACGCGATATCGCATCTCATTTCTATGTTTCATGGTAAGATATAATATGATATGCGAAGTGTCATGTATTCCTCGTCTACACTTCAAATGAATGTAAATGCGACACTTCCTTGCTAGGAAATAGCGTTTGCACATATCTACGTATCGAAGCAGTAGAGTTCAAATGCTTCTTAAAACGAGATATTGCATCTCATATCTATGTTTCATGATAAGATATAATATTCATTACGAAGTGTTATGCATTCCTGGTCTACGATTCAAATGAATGTAAATGCGACACTTCCTTGCAAGGAAATAGCGTTTGCAGATGTCTACGTATCGAAGCAATAGAGTTCAAATGCTTCTTAAAACGAGATATTGCATCTCATATCTATGTCTCATAATAAGATATAATATTCATTGCGAAGTGTTATGTATTCCTCGTCTACGATTCAAATGAATGTAAATGCGACACTTCCTTGCAAGGAAATAGCGTTTGCAGATGTCTACGTATCGTAGCAATAGAGTTCTTATGATTCTTTAAACGCGATATTGCATCGCATTCCTATGTTTCATGGTAAGGTATAATATGATTTGCGAAGTGTCATGTATTCCTCGTCTGCACTTCAAATGAATGTAAATGCGACACTTGCTTGCAAGGAAATAGCGTTTGCAGATGTCTCCGTATCGTAGCAATAGAGTTCTTATGATTCTTAAAACGCGATATCGCATCTCATTTCTATGTTTCATGGTAAGATATAATATGATATGCGAAGTGTCATGTATTCCTCGTCTACACTTCAAATGAATGTAAATGCGACACTTCCTTGCTAGGAAATAGCGTTTGCACATATCTACGTATCGAAGCAGTAGAGTTCAAATGCTTCTTAAAACGAGATATTGCATCTCATATCTATGTTTCATGATAAGATATAATATTCATTACGAAGTGTTATGCATTCCTGGTCTACGATTCAAATGAATGTAAATGCGACACTTCCTTGCAAGGAAATAGCGTTTGCAGATGTCTACGTATCGAAGCAATAGAGTTCAAATGCTTCTTAAAACGAGATATTGCATCTCATATCTATGTTTCATAATAAGATATAATATTCATTGCGAAGTGTTATGCATTCCTCGTCTACGATTCAAATGAATGTAAATGCGACACTTCCTTGCTAGGAAATAGCGTTTGCACATATCTACGTATCGAAGCAGTAGAGTTCAAATGCTTCTTAAAACGAGATATCGCATCTCATTTCTATGTTTCATGGTAAGATATAATATGATTTGCGAAGTGTTATGTATTCCTCGTCTACACTTCAAATGAATGTGAATGCGACACTTCCTTGCATGGAAATAGCGCTTGCAGATGTCTACGTATCGTAGCAATAGAGTTCTTATGATTCTTAAAACTCGATATTGCATCTCATTTCTATGTTTCATGGTAAGGTATAATATGATTTGCGAAGTGTCATGTATTCCTCGTCTGCACTTCAAATGAATGTAAATGCGACACTTGCTTGCAAGGAAATAGCGTTTGCAGATGTCTCCGTATCGTAGCAATAGAGTTCTTATGATTCTTAAAACGCGATATCGCATATCATTTCTATGTTTCATGGTAAGATATAATATGATATGCGAAGTGTCATGTATTCCTCGTCTACACTTCAAATGAATGTAAATGCGACACTTCCTTGCTAGGAAATAGCGTCTGAAGATGTCTAGGTATCGTAGCAATAGAGTTCTAATGCTTCTTAAAACGCGATATCGCATCTCATTTCTATGTTTCATGGTAAGATATAATATGATTTGCTAAGTGTTATGTATTCCTCGTCTACACTTCAAATGAATGTAAATGCGACACTTCCTTGCACGGAAATAGCGTTTGCACATATCTACGTATCGAAGCAATAGAGTTCAAATGCTTCTTAAAACGAGATATTGCATCTCATATCTATGTTTCATGATAAGATATAATATTCATTACGAAGTGTTATGCATTCCTGGTCTACGATTCAAATGAATGTAAATGCGACACTTCCTTGCAAGGAAATAGCGTTTGCAGATGTCTACGTATCGAAGCAATAGAGTTCATATGATTCTTAAAACGCGATATCGCATCTCAATTCTATGTTTCATGGTAAGATATAACATGATTTGCGAAGTGTTATGTATTCCTCGTCTACACTTTAAATGAATGTGAATGCGACACTTCCTCGCTAGGAAATGGCGTTTGCAGATGTCTACGTATCGTAGCAATAGAGTTCTTATGATTCTTAAAACGCGATATCGCATCTCATTTCTATATTTCATGGTAAGATATAATATGATATGCGAAGTGTCATGTATTCCTCGTCTACACTTCAAATGAATGTAAATGCGACACTTCCTTGCTAGGAAATAGCGTTTGCACATATCTACGTATCGAAGCAGTAGAGTTCAAATGCTTCTTAAAACGAGATATTGCATCTCATATCTATGTTTCATGATAAGATATAATATTCATTACGAAGTGTTATGCATTCCTGGTCTACGATTCAAATGAATGTAAATGCGACACTTCCTTGCAAGGAAATAGCGTTTGCAGATGTCTACGTATCGAAGCAATAGAGTTCAAATGCTTCTTAAAACGAGATGTTGCATCTCATATCTATGTCTCATAATAAGATATAATATTCATTGCGAAGTGTTATGTATTCCTCGTCTACGATTCAAATGAATGTAAATGCGACACTTCCTTGCAAGGAAATAGCGTTTGCAGATGTCTACGTATCGTAGCAATAGAGTTCTTATGATTCTTTAAACGCGATATTGCATCGCATTCCTATGTTTCATGGTAAGGTATAATATGATTTGCGAAGTGTCATGTATTCCTCGTCTGCACTTCAAATGAATGTAAATGCGACACTTGCTTGCAAGGAAATAGCGTTTGCAGATGTCTCCGTATCGTAGCAATAGAGTTCTTATGATTCTTAAAACGCGATATCGCATCTCATTTCTATGTTTCATGGTAAGATATAATATGATATGCGAAGTGTCATGTATTCCTCGTCTACACTTCAAATGAATGTAAATGCGACACTTCCTTGCTAGGAAATAGCGTTTGCACATATCTACGTATCGAAGCAGTAGAGTTCAAATGCTTCTTAAAACGAGATATTGCATCTCATATCTATGTTTCATGATAAGATATAATATTCATTACGAAGTGTTATGCATTCCTGGTCTACGATTCAAATGAATGTAAATGCGACACTTCCTTGCAAGGAAATAGCGTTTGCAGATGTCTACGTATCGAAGCAATAGAGTTCAAATGCTTCTTAAAACGAGATATTGCATCTCATATCTATGTTTCATAATAAGATATAATATTCATTGCGAAGTGTTATGCATTCCTCGTCTACGATTCAAATGAATGTAAATGCGACACTTCCTTGCTAGGAAATAGCGTTTGCACATATCTACGTATCGAAGCAGTAGAGTTCAAATGCTTCTTAAAACGAGATATCGCATCTCATTTCTATGTTTCATGGTAAGATATAATATGATTTGCGAAGTGTTATGTATTCCTCGTCTACACTTCAAATGAATGTGAATGCGACACTTCCTTGCATGGAAATAGCGCTTGCAGATGTCTACGTATCGTAGCAATAGAGTTCTTATGATTCTTAAAACTCGATATTGCATCTCATTTCTATGTTTCATGGTAAGGTATAATATGATTTGCGAAGTGTCATGTATTCCTCGTCTGCACTTCAAATGAATGTAAATGCGACACTTGCTTGCAAGGAAATAGCGTTTGCAGATGTCTCCGTATCGTAGCAATAGAGTTCTTATGATTCTTAAAACGCGATATCGCATATCATTTCTATGTTTCATGGTAAGATATAATATGATATGCGAAGTGTCATGTATTCCTCGTCTACACTTCAAATGAATGTAAATGCGACACTTCCTTGCTAGGAAATAGCGTCTGAAGATGTCTAGGTATCGTAGCAATAGAGTTCTAATGCTTCTTAAAACGCGATATCGCATCTCATTTCTATGTTTCATGGTAAGATATAATATGATTTGCTAAGTGTTATGTATTCCTCGTCTACACTTCAAATGAATGTAAATGCGACACTTCCTTGCACGGAAATAGCGTTTGCACATATCTACGTATCGAAGCAATAGAGTTCAAATGCTTCTTAAAACGAGATATTGCATCTCATATCTATGTTTCATGATAAGATATAATATTCATTACGAAGTGTTATGCATTCCTGGTCTACGATTCAAATGAATGTAAATGCGACACTTCCTTGCAAGGAAATAGCGTTTGCAGATGTCTACGTATCGAAGCAATAGAGTTCATATGATTCTTAAAACGCGATATCGCATCTCAATTCTATGTTTCATGGTAAGATATAACATGATTTGCGAAGTGTTATGTATTCCTCGTCTACACTTTAAATGAATGTGAATGCGACACTTCCTCGCTAGGAAATGGCGTTTGCAGATGTCTACGTATCGTAGCAATAGAGTTCTTATGATTCTTAAAACGCGATATCGCATCTCATTTCTATATTTCATGGTAAGATATAATATGATATGCGAAGTGTCATGTATTCCTCGTCTACACTTCAAATGAATGTAAATGCGACACTTCCTTGCTAGGAAATAGCGTTTGCACATATCTACGTATCGAAGCAGTAGAGTTCAAATGCTTCTTAAAACGAGATATTGCATCTCATATCTATGTTTCATGATAAGATATAATATTCATTACGAAGTGTTATGCATTCCTGGTCTACGATTCAAATGAATGTAAATGCGACACTTCCTTGCAAGGAAATAGCGTTTGCAGATGTCTACGTATCGAAGCAATAGAGTTCAAATGCTTCTTAAAACGAGATATTGCATCTCATATCTATGTCTCATAATAAGATATAATATTCATTGCGAAGTGTTATGCATTGTCACGTCCGGCGAAAGAATTTTTCGTTTATCCGGAGGCTTCACGACACGAGCCTATTTATACGGTTTTCGGTCCGCGGGAACGCGTTACGACCGGGTCCGATATTTTTGGCTTACGCGACGCGGGAAAAACACTCGCGATATGATGGAAAAGCCTTACCTTTCGCTGGCTTCAGTCTCGATACGCAGGTAGAATGTGCGTCGGGGGTCGTTGGTAGGTATCGATGCAGCGATCGGTCGGTTGATGTTGACGGTGACTTCGATTAACTTCCAGCAAAACGGGAAACAGCGGTCTGGATGCAGAGTAGATTCAGCGGAGACTGTGGATATTGCAGAGACGTTGGCTGCAGAGGCAGGCGAATCGGCGTTGATCGGCGTTTCGGAAAACTGTGACTGAACCGGAACGATGACGACAGGTTGCTGCGGTACGAGGACTCGGGGTGTATCTCCCAGGTATTCACGAACAAGTGAACGTATAAAATTCTTACGACCCGCGCGTCGTGTTCTTCGCGAACCGGATCCACGTTTCATTCACCCAGTTTTTCTGTACTTTCAGGCAATGTTCAGAAGGATAAGCGGCGGTCCGCTCTATCGCAACGTCGCAAAGCTGAGTTCTATACTCCTTCAAGGTGAACAAACGCAACCCAGTTGTTGGAAGGAACACGTCGTAGAATTCGTAGTTTAAGAATAATGTTTTAACGTAAGAACTAGTATATTATGTTTAGATTTAGTAATTATTGGAATAGGAACTAGTAGAACTGGTAAAAGAACTTGTAGATTGGATTTAGTAACTAAAGTAAAATATATTCTAAGTTAAAGTGTACAAAAGTGAAATTATTCTAAGTTAGAACTAGTAAAATGGAAATAGCAACGCGTAGCCTAGACCCCACATTGAGGCGGCTTGAGATGGAAGATCGATGTTAACTCTAGAAGCCCGAGGACCCGAATGTGTCTCTCGAGGCGCGTCTGGGACCTCCTCGGTTCGCGAGGCGCTACGGTCGCAGGCGCTCGTGGTAGGGAGCGCGCGGTCCAGCGAGTGGGGACTCGCGGCTCGTGGTGGGGCTAGCGGCTCGTGCCGATAGCCTGGGCGCATCTAGCGTCTAATCTTAAGAATAAGGACTTAGAATTACATGTGTGTTGTGGTGTGTTACAATTCGTGTCGAGTACTTATATCTATGAGTATTATAGGCTTATTCTAAAAATAGTACGTAGGTTCAGGCAACGTAGATTCCCTGAACTGGAAAAGTCCCCATTGCGGCGACGGACTGCGGCTTCTTCTCTCTGTTGGGCGGAATTCCTGATGAGAGGGCGATAGGGTTGCTCGTAGGTGCGAGCGAGACAGCGGTCCTTGCAGGTACGACTGAGTGCGTGCGGTCGTGCGCGCGCGAACTCTGCTGGTTGCCGATACTTCAGGCGAGTATTGCAGGTTGCCTGTGTCCAGGGGTCGATGCTGGAGGTTACGAGGATGCTGACGTATGTAATGGGTGGCAGGCGCTACGCCTGACGTCACACCTCCCCCCATTGAAAAAGAATTTCGGCGATGCCGAAATCTCTGGACTGAGGATGTGCGGGTTGTCAATTGCGGGTGGATTATTTCTTTTCCCTGGCTCTTATCCTTTTCTCGGCTTTGTAGATGTAGTGGGTGCAACATATGCTGCGGATGCTGCGGATGCTGCGGATGCGATGGATTCTGGTGGCGTTGTGTTTGCTGCGGATGCTGTGCGTTCTGCGGGCTCTGCCTGTGTTGCGGATGCTGTAGATGCTGCTGACTCTGCGTGTTCAGCGGACGCTGCGGATGCTGTGGATTCTGCGGTGATGTTGTGCTGGCCATGTCTTGTGTTGCTACACTAGTGGTCCTTGTCACACTTTCCACTATGTTTTTGGGGTTTTCTATTACACTTTGTTCATCGTGGTTTTCAGTTTTTGAATTGGGGGTGCACTGAACACTGGCACTAGATTTATCATTCTTGCATACATTCGCTCTTACATTAGATGCTTGCAATCGTTTACATAATTTTAATTTGTTTGTATGTACAACCTTATGCCTACCCTTAACATTAATTTTCGCATTATGATTATCCAGAATTTCCAATATTTTATATGGTCCGGTGTATTGTGATTGAAATTTGTGTTGCAATGGTTCGCGGAGTAGGTACACCCATTGACCTACTTGGAATTTCTGGACATTGAGTTTCCTATCATAATAATGTTTAGAACGGACTTTCGCTCCATCTAAATTCTGTTTCGCGAGTTCTTGCGAAGTTCGGATTCTGTCGCTAAGTTCATCCAGATATTTAGCGTAAGATTCATTTTCGGAAGTGTCATGAAATGGAATTGATGAAGGGGGCCTGGCGACTTTACCGTATACGAGCTCGTACGGTGTATAACGCGTACCCTCGTGCGTGCTCGTATTATATGAGAACATTGCGAAAGGGAGCCACTTCTCCCAGTTGTTACGATTGCCAATAAAATGTTTTAAATATTCCGCGAGTACATGGTGCGACCTTTCTACGGAACCATTAGTTTGTGGATGAAAAGCTGTGGTTTTGAATTGTTGAATTTTGAAACGTTTTGCTATTGTTTTCATAAGTGAATTGATAAAATTAGATCCTTGATCTGTAAGAATACCTTTGGGACATCCAAATTGGCAGATGAAATGCGTAATGAAGGCGTCGGCGATGTCTACTGCTGTAGTGCGTTTTAAGGGAACGGCTAAGGAATACTTGGTTAATAGGCATTGAATGGTTAGGATGTTAGTGAATCCGTCTGGTGTTGGTGGTAAAGGACCCATGACGTCCATAGAAATTTTTTCAAAGGCGGTGCCCGGAGTGTCTGTGAGTGTAAGTGGTTGACGCGTCTTAACCCGTGTTAGCTTTTGTTTCTGGCATTGGTCACAGTTATCGATATATGTTTGTATTTCTGATTTCATATTTGGCCAAAAGTGTCTCTCGCGGATTCTTGAATACGTTTTATTGATGCCTTTGTGACCTCCGAGTGGTGTGTCATGGTTTTCGCGTATTATATCGGTTCTACGTTCTGGTGGTGGAATTTGGATTAGCCCTTGGCAAATGGTTATTTGTACGTTTGTTTCGAAGAAAAGATCTAACAGAATTCTTTTAATTTGGGCGAAAGTTACGGTGTCTATGTATGTTTGTCTAATGCTAAATGTTTGAAGTTGTAGTTCGGTTACTACGTCATACAATGATCTTAGTGATTCTATAAGGATTTCATTATCGATAGCTTTTCTCTCGTGTTCGGTGACTGGAAGCGCGATTTGGAAATAACCACTGTCAGAGTTTACTTTGGCCCTTCCTAATGTAATATGTTCTTTATGTTGGAAAAATTTTCCTGCTTTTTGCAATTCGAGGGCGCCTCTATCGAGTGGGCGGCCACCTTTTGTTATAAAAATTACTTGGTTATCGCGACGTGCAGCTATTGAATCTCTAGTTGTTACGAACAGAGGTCGTTGTCGTCTGGTCAAGTCGGTATCGGCGGTCGGCCATTCGGTGGATGGTGTCGGTAATGAAGGGTTCTCTTGTTCTGTCGGTGGATAAGGAGTATTAAGGCTTTCGGAAGAGGATGCTGGCGTTGGCGGTGGAGCGATCGGAATTGAAATTGTAGAGGGACGACGGATGTCGAAAAGATCGTCCTCGGAATCAGTGGGATTAGTAATAGGTTGTACAGCTACTGGATTACGAGACAACGCGTCAGCATTCATGTTGATTTTACCTGGCTTGTAGATTATTTCATACTCGTATTCTGCCAATTTGAGTCGCCAGCGGATTAACCTACTCGAAGGGTCTTTTACTGAATTCATCCAAACTAGTGGCCTGTGATCGGTAACTAGTTTGAATGTTTTTCCATAAATATACGGTCTGAAGAAATGTACTGCATATATGATCGCCAAGCATTCCTTTTCAATAGTCGAATAATTTTTTTCGGCATTATTTAATAATCTAGATGCGTAGGCGATTGGTAGATCCTTTCCAATAGGACCCTGACTTAATACGGCGCCAATTGCGTCTGCGGATGCATCAGATGTAATAATAAATGGTTTTGTGAAATCGGGATATTGCAGAATTGGTGCTTCACAAAGCATGTCGCGAAGGGTTACGAACGCGTTTTCATGATCGTTACGCCAAATGAATTTAGCGTCCTTTTTTAGCAAATTGGTTAATGGTTTTGCAAGTGCGGAAAAATTGGCAATAAATCGACGGTAGTAGCCTGCGAGGCCGAGAAATTGCTTGATCTGTTTTGGATTTTGCGGTCTCGGAAAATCTTTCACGGCGCGAACTTTATTTGGATCGGGTTTTACCCCTCTCTCACTAATTATGTGTCCTAGATAATTTACCTCCCGTCGCAAGAACTCACATTTATCAGGCTGCAATACTAAATTTGCAGCCCGTAATCGCTCGGCAAGTTTATTAAATTTATTTCTGTGTTCCTGTAGCGAACTAGCGTATATAACAATATCGTCTAAGTACACGAACATTTCGTTCCCTTGGAGACCCGTTAACACGCTATCCATGAGTCTCTGGAACGTGGCTGGAGCATTACGTAAACCAAAGGGCATTCGCTGGAATTCGAAATGTCCGTGTGGAGTCGAAAACGCGGTTTTCGCAGCGTCGGAGGGAGACATTGGTATTTGGTGGAAACCACTGGCCAGGTCAAATGTACTGAAGTACTTTGCACTGCCCAGTTGGTCCAGTATTTCCGTGATGCAGGGGAGAGGGTATGCGTCGGCTATGGATCGTTCGTTCAGCGCGCGGTAGTCGATCACGACGCGCCACCTCTTGTTCCCTGCAGAGTCTGGCTTTTTTGGAACTACCCAGAGCGGGGAATTGTACGGAGATTTCGAAGGTCTGATTATGTCGTCGTTTAACAATTGTTCCATTTGTTTTTGAATTTCCTGTTTGTGTATCGGAGGAAATCTGTATTGTTTAACATTTACGGGTTGGTCGTTAACTGTTGGAATTCGGTGTGAAGTTACATTTGTACATCCTAATTTGTCGCCGGGTAAATGAAAAAGGTCTTGTGCATTGGAAATTAAATCATGTATATCTTTTCTTTCCTCACTGTTGAGGTGATCGAGGCGTAAGGCTGAGATTATTTTCTTAAGTCTATTCTCGGATTGCGTCGCACTTGAGACGCTGCGCGTTATCTTTGGTGTCGGGTGTCTCTTAACGATATCGGCGTATGAAGCTTCGTTTACATTCCCAGCTCTAGGGTTCTTAGAAAGGGATTTATTCGATATTTGCTGATGTTGAATATTTACGCGATGCTTTGAATCATGGTTTGAAAAAAATTTCGTGATTTTTGAGGATCCAGCGTTGACGGACTTGGTATTATTGGATGCAGTGCTTGGTAATTTTTGATTCGGAGATGTTTGTTGGACATTAGAATTAGAAAATAATGGATACAGTGAAGGATTTAGTATTGTGTTGGAAGCGGGAAGAGGATCCACATAGACTTTCGGAATAGGGATCGTCATTTCGCGGTCGGTCGCATTTATTATGCGCGTCACCGCATGTCCCTTTTCGATGCGTACTATCGCGTTACCGAAATATACTCCCTCGGCGAGCTCAACTTTGGGGATTATTCCCTCATCAACGTTGGAGTTAATTACCCTAACGCGAATTCCTGAGTTGGTTCGTGGAGGAAGTGTTATTTTCTCGACTGTGTCCTTTCGACACGCGAACGGTATGCGATTACCGTGCCAAAGAATGAATTTATCTCTGAAGGAGATGTCGGCGTCCGCACAGAAGCCTGATCCTAGGATTCCGGCTGTCTTGATAGGAAATTCTGAGCTGACTACGTTGAAAGGCACTTCTCGCGAGAACATAAATAATGTGACGGTTCCTAACGTGCCTACGGTGCCCTGAGTAACCCCGGTGATAGTTAACTGCTCGGCGCGGTTTACTGGGATGTCTTTCCTAAGAAAGTTCTCCTTTATTACATTGATTTCCGCCCCGGTATCAATCATCATTATGACCGGTTGAATTAACGATTTAGAATCTATTATTACGGTAGGAACGCTCGTTTTTCCGGTTACATTAACCGCGGCTCTATAATTTATATCTTCTCTCTCTCTTCCGTTATTGCGAGAACGTTGTGATTCGATGCGGCCCCGCGTGCCGTCTCGCGGCGGATCTGGAGGCCGTTCTCGTTTCCCTGACGCTGGCGGATATTATTTTCGACGTTTCTATTTGTAATTGAATTATTATATATGCGTTTTCGGCACTCATCGATAGTGTGCCCTGGATATTTGCAATATCGACAGGTAGTTTCGAATCGGTCGCGCGGCGCGTACTGACCGCGCGGAGGTCCCGTTATTTGGGGTCTATTGTCTTGGAAACGGCGCGGATCCCTCGGCGGTTCGTCGCGAGGGTAAGTAACATACGGCCGGGGATTATTATTAACTCTACAATCGCGCGTACTATGATTTCGGCTATTGCATTTACTGCAGATATTTTCGATACGGCGTTCGTTAAATGAAGGTTCGCTACGCTGGCGCGATGTGACGAGTCGTTCTCTATCTAATTCATACCGACGATATAATTCTTTCGCGTGAGCGAATGCATCGTTAAAGTTGTCATATAACCGACTGTTCATCGCTAAACGAATCTCAGGAATAAGTCCGTCACAGAAGCACCTCAAAGTGAGAGCATCAATACCGGAACGCGAGTTAATTAGTTCTGCGGGGTCGTACCGTTCACAATCAATTGCCGCATTTCGTAAATCTTTAACACGGCCTATAAAATCCAAAATGTGTTCACCGGGACGCATGAAGGTGTTCGTCAATTCTCCGCGGTAATGGTCTGTAGATTTTAATGAACCGAAGGCTGACCGTAAAACGTCGGCTAATTGCCTGATCGAGGTGCACGGTTCGTCCTCGACCGCCAGGTAAGCTCGACCCCGAAGACGGTTGATTATTAACCGCGTAAGCGAAGGTTCTGCGTCGGGCGACACTAATTCTTTGGCTCGTTTACATGCCCGGATAAACTGCAGCACAGGAATATTTTTCCCGTCGAATATTGGGACGCTTTCGAGGGCTTCGCGGAAAGACAGTTTATCTGAATGCGGTGTTAGAGTATCGGATACGGAGGGTACAAATGTCTGAGTACGTGGTGTGCCAAAAGAAATCGCCTCAGCGTTGGTCGACTGGTTAGCGCGCAGTGAATCTAGTTCTTGCCGTAATATTTCCATCTGATGCGTCAAACTTATAATCGTCTGTTCTTTGTCTTTATTCGCAGAAGTCGAAGCTATCGGATTTGTAGGAACGGCGGCGGCGTCTGTAGCGGGCGCGTCATGGAATTCTAGGACTTGGCGGTGTTCGGTTTCGTTGGCGGTGTCCTTTTGCGATTGGAGACGCGTGCGTTTAACTGGCGTGCGCGTAGCCATGGCTGTTCGCGTACCCTAACAGTCGAATTAAAGCAAGGTAAGCGCGACAATCCCACCGCTGTCACCAAATTTATGTCACGTCCGGCGAAAGAATTTTTCGTTTATCCGGAGGCTTCACGACACGAGCCTATTTATACGGTTTTCGGTCCGCGGGAACGCGTTACGACCGGGTCCGATATTTTTGGCTTACGCGACGCGGGAAAAACACTCGCGATATGATGGAAAAGCCTTACCTTTCGCTGGCTTCAGTCTCGATACGCAGGTAGAATGTGCGTCGGGGGTCGTTGGTAGGTATCGATGCAGCGATCGGTCGGTTGATGTTGACGGTGACTTCGATTAACTTCCAGCAAAACGGGAAACAGCGGTCTGGATGCAGAGTAGATTCAGCGGAGACTGTGGATATTGCAGAGACGTTGGCTGCAGAGGCAGGCGAATCGGCGTTGATCGGCGTTTCGGAAAACTGTGACTGAACCGGAACGATGACGACAGGTTGCTGCGGTACGAGGACTCGGGGTGTATCTCCCAGGTATTCACGAACAAGTGAACGTATAAAATTCTTACGACCCGCGCGTCGTGTTCTTCGCGAACCGGATCCACGTTTCATTCACCCAGTTTTTCTGTACTTTCAGGCAATGTTCAGAAGGATAAGCGGCGGTCCGCTCTATCGCAACGTCGCAAAGCTGAGTTCTATACTCCTTCAAGGTGAACAAACGCAACCCAGTTGTTGGAAGGAACACGTCGTAGAATTCGTAGTTTAAGAATAATGTTTTAACGTAAGAACTAGTATATTATGTTTAGATTTAGTAATTATTGGAATAGGAACTAGTAGAACTGGTAAAAGAACTTGTAGATTGGATTTAGTAACTAAAGTAAAATATATTCTAAGTTAAAGTGTACAAAAGTGAAATTATTCTAAGTTAGAACTAGTAAAATGGAAATAGCAACGCGTAGCCTAGACCCCACATTGAGGCGGCTTGAGATGGAAGATCGATGTTAACTCTAGAAGCCCGAGGACCCGAATGTGTCTCTCGAGGCGCGTCTGGGACCTCCTCGGTTCGCGAGGCGCTACGGTCGCAGGCGCTCGTGGTAGGGAGCGCGCGGTCCAGCGAGTGGGGACTCGCGGCTCGTGGTGGGGCTAGCGGCTCGTGCCGATAGCCTGGGCGCATCTAGCGTCTAATCTTAAGAATAAGGACTTAGAATTACATGTGTGTTGTGGTGTGTTACAATTCGTGTCGAGTACTTATATCTATGAGTATTATAGGCTTATTCTAAAAATAGTACGTAGGTTCAGGCAACGTAGATTCCCTGAACTGGAAAAGTCCCCATTGCGGCGACGGACTGCGGCTTCTTCTCTCTGTTGGGCGGAATTCCTGATGAGAGGGCGATAGGGTTGCTCGTAGGTGCGAGCGAGACAGCGGTCCTTGCAGGTACGACTGAGTGCGTGCGGTCGTGCGCGCGCGAACTCTGCTGGTTGCCGATACTTCAGGCGAGTATTGCAGGTTGCCTGTGTCCAGGGGTCGATGCTGGAGGTTACGAGGATGCTGACGTATGTAATGGGTGGCAGGCGCTACGCCTGACGTCACAGCATTCCTCGTCTACGATTCAAATGAATGTAAATGCGACACTTCCTTGCAAGGAAATAGCGTTTGCAGATGTCTACGTATCGTAGCAATAGAGTTCTTATGATTCTTAAAACGCGATATCGCATCTCATTTCTATGTTTCATGGTAAGATATAACATGATTCGCGAAGTGTTATGTATTCCTCGTCTACACTTCAAATGAATGTGAATGCGACACTTCCTTGCTAGGAAATAGCGTTTGCAGATGTCTACGTATCGTAGCAATAGATTTCTAATGCTTCTTAAAACGCGATATTGCATCTCATATCTATGTTTCATAATAAGATATAATATTCATTGCGAAGTGTTATGCATTCCTCGTCTACGATTCAAATGAATGTAAATGCGACACTTCCTTGCAAGGAAATAGCGTTTGCAGATGTCTACGTATCGTAGCAATAGAGTTCTTATGATTCTTAAAACGCGATATTGCATCTCATTTCTATGTTTCATGGTAAGGTATAATAAGATTTGCGAAGTGTCATGTATTCCTCGTCTGCACTTCAAATGAATGTAAATGCGACACTTGCTTGCAAGGAAATAGCGTTTGCAGATGTCTCCGTATCGTAGCAATAGAGTTCTTATGATTCTTAAAACGCGATATCGCATATCATTTCTATGTTTCATGGTAAGATATAATATGATATGCGAAGTGTCATGTATTCCTCGTCTACACTTCAAATGAATGTAAATGCGACACTTCCTTGCTAGGAAATAGCGTCTGAAGATGTCTAGGTATCGTAGCAATAGAGTTCTAATGCTTCTTAAAATGCGATATCGCATCTCATTTCTATATTTCATGGTAAGATATAATATGATTTGCGAAGTGTTATGTATTCCTCGTCTACACTTCAAATGAATGTAAATGCGACACTTCCTTGCAAGGAAATAGCGTTTGCACATATCTACGTATCGAAGCAATAGAGTTCAAATGCTTCTTAAAACGAGATATTGCATCTCATATCTATGTTTCATGATAAGATATAATATTCATTACGAAGTGTTATGCATTCCTGGTCTACGATTCAAATGAATGTAAATGCGACACTTCCTTGCAAGGAAATAGCGTTTGCAGATGGCTACGTATCGAAGCAATAGAGTTCAAATGCTTCTTAAAACGAGATATTGCATCTTATATCTATGTTTCATGATAAGATATAATATTCATTGCGAAGTGTTATGCATTCCACGTCTACGATTCAAATGAAAGTAAATGCGACACTTCCTTGCAAGGAAATAGAGTTTGCAGATGTCTACGTATCGTAGCAATAGAGTTCATATGATTCTTAAAACGCGATATCGCATCTCATTTCTATGTTTCATGGTAAGATATAACATGATTTGCGAAGTGTTATGTATTCCTCGTCTACACTTCAAATGAATGTGAATGCGACACTTCCTCGCTAGGAAATGGCGTTTGCAGATGTCTACGTATCGTAGCAATAGTTTTCTAATGCTTCCTAAAACGCGATATCGCATCTCATTTCTATGTTTCATGGTAAGATATAATATGATTTGCGAAGTGTTATGTATTCCTCGTCTACACTTCAAATGAATGTAAATGCGACACTTCCTTGCTAGGAAATAGCGTTTGCAGATGTCTACGTATCGTAGCAATAGATTTCTAATGCTTCTTAAAACGCGATATCGCACCTCATTTCTATGTATCATGGTAAGATATAATATTCATTGCGAAGTGTTATGCATTCCTCGTCTACGCTTCAAATCAACGTAAATGCGACACTTCCTTGCAAGGAAATAGTGTTTGCAGATGCCTACGTATCGAAACAATAGAGTTCAAATGCTTCTTAAAACGAGATATTGCATCTCATATCTATGTTTCATAATAAGATATAATATTCATTGCGAAGTGTTATGCATTCCTCGTCTACGATTCAAATGAATGTAAATGCGACACTTCCTTGCAAGGAAATGGCGTTTGCAGATGTCTACGTATCGTAGCAATAGAGTTCTTATGATTCTTAAAAAGCGATATTGCATCTCATTTCTATGTTTCATGGTAAGGTATAATATGATTTGCGAAGTGTCATGTATTCCTCGTCTGCACTTCAAATGAAAGTAAATGCGACACTTGCTTGCAAGGAAATAGCTTTTGCAGATGTCTCCGTATCGTAGCAATAGAGCTCTTATGATTCTTGAAACGCGATATCGAATCTCATTTCTATGTTTCATGGTAAGATATAATATGATATGCGAAGTGTCATGTATTCCTCGTCTACACTTCAAATGAATGTGAATGCGACACTTCCTCGCTAGGAAATGGCGTTTGCAGATGTCTACGTATCGTAGCAATAGTTTTCTAATGCTTCCTAAAACGCGATATCGCATCTCATTTCTATGTTTCATGGTAAGATATAATATGATTTGCGAAGTGTTATGTATTCCTCGTCTACACTTCAAATGAATGTAAATGCGACACTTCCTTGCAAGGAAATAGCGTTTGCACATATCTACGTATCGAAGCAATAGAGTTCAAATGCTTCTTAAAACGAGATATTGCATCTCATATCTATGTTTCATGATAAGATATAATATTCATTACGAAGTGTTATGCATTCCTGGTCTACGATTCAAATGAATGTAAATGCGACACTTCCTTGCAAGGAAATAGCGTTTGCAGATGGCTACGTATCGAAGCAATAGAGTTCAAATGCTTCTTAAAACGAGATATTGCATCTTATATCTATGTTTCATGATAAGATATAATATTCATTGCGAAGTGTTATGCATTCCACGTCTACGATTCAAATGAAAGTAAATGCGACACTTCCTTGCAAGGAAATAGAGTTTGCAGATGTCTACGTATCGTAGCAATAGAGTTCATATGATTCTTAAAACGCGATATCGCATCTCATTTCTATGTTTCATGGTAAGATATAACATGATTTGCGAAGTGTTATGTATTCCTCGTCTACACTTCAAATGAATGTGAATGCGACACTTCCTCGCTAGGAAATGGCGTTTGCAGATGTCTACGTATCGTAGCAATAGTTTTCTAATGCTCCCTAAAACGCGATATCGCATCTCATTTCTATGTTTCATGGTAAGATATAATATGATTTGCGAAGTGTTATGTATTCCTCGTCTACACTTCAAATGAATGTAAATGCGACACTTCCTTGCTAGGAAATAGCGTTTGCAGATGTCTACGTATCGTAGCAATAGATTTCTAATGCTTCTTAAAACGCGATATCGCACCTCATTTCTATGTTTCATGGTAAGATATAATATTCATTGCGAAGTGTTATGCATTCCTCGTCTACGCTTCAAATGAACGTAAATGCGACACTTCCTTGCAAGGAAATAGCGTTTGCAGATGCCTACGTATCGAAGCAATAGAGTTCAAATGCTTCTTAAAACGAGATATTGCATTTCATATCTATGTTTCATGGTAAGGTATAATATGATTTGCGAAGTGTCATGTATTCCTCGTCTGCACTTCAAATGAATGTAAATGCGACACTTCCTTGCATGGAAATAGCGTTTGCAGATGTCTACGTATCGTAGCAATAGAGTTCTTATGATTCTTAAAGCGCGATATCGCATCTCATTTCTATGTTTCATGGTAAGATATAATATGATATGCGAAGTGTCATGTATTCCTCGTCTACACTTCAAATGAATGTAAATGCGACACTTCCTTGCTAGGAAATAGCGTCTGAAGATGTCTAGGTATCGTAGCAATAGAGTTCTAATGCTTCTTAAAACGCGATATCGCATCTCATTTCTATGTTTCATGGTAAGATATAATATGATTTGCGAAGTGTTATGTATTCCTCGTCTACACTTCAAATGAATGTAAATGCGACACTTCCTTGCAAGGAAATAGGGTTTGCACATATCTACGTATCGAAGCAATAGTTTTCTAATGCTTCCTAAAACGCGATATCGCATCTCATTTCTGTGTTTCATGGTAAGATATAACACGATTTGCGAAGTGTTATGTATTCCTCGTCTACACTTCAAATGAATGTAAATGCGACACTTCCTTGCAAGGAAATAGCGTTTGCAGATGCCTACGTATCGAAGCAATAGAGTTCTAATGCTTCTTAAAACGCGATATCGCATCTCATTTCTATGTTTCATGGTAAGATATAATATGATTTGCGAAGTGTTATGTATTCCTCGTCTACACTTCAAATGAATGTAAATGCGACACTTCCTTGCAAGGAAATAGCGTTTGCAGATGGCTACGTATCGAAGCAATAGAGTTCAAATGCTTCTTAAAACGAGATATTGCATCTCATTTCTATGTTTCATGGTAAGATATAACATGATTTGCGAAGTGTTATGTATTCCTCGTCTACACTTCAAATGAATGTGAATGCGACACTTCCTCGCTAGGAAATGGCGTTTGCAGATGTCTACGTATCGTAGCAATAGTTTTCTAATGCTTCCTAAAACGCGATATCGCATCTCATTTCTATGTTTCATGGTAAGATATACTATGATTTGCGAAGTGTTATGTATTCCTCGTCTACACTTCAAATCAATGTAAATGCGACACTTCCTTGCTAGGAAATAGCGTTTGCAGATGTCTACGTATCGTAGCAATAGATTACTAATGCTTCTTAAAACGCGATATCGCATCTCATTTCCATGTTTCATGGTAAGATATAATATTCATTGCGAAGTGTTATGCATTCCTCGTCTACGCTTCAAATGAACGTAAATGCGACACTTCCTTGCAAGGAAATAGCGTTTGCAGATGCCTACGTATCGAAGCAATAGAGTTCAAATGCTTCTTAAAACGAGATATTGCATTTCATATCTATGTTTCATGGTAAGGTATAATATGATTTGCGAAGTTTCATGTATTCCTCGTCTGCACTTCAAATGAATGTAAATGCGACACTTCCTTGCATGGAAATAGCGTTTGCAGATGTCTACGTATCGTAGCAATAGAGTTCTTATGATTCTTAAAGCGCGATATCGCATCTCATTTCTATGTTTCATGGTAAGATATAATATGATATGCGAAGTGTCATGTATTCCTCGTCTACACTTCAAATGAATGTAAATGCGACACTTCCTTGCTAGGAAATAGCGTCTGAAGATGTCTAGGTATCGTAGCAATAGAGTTCTAATGCTTCTTAAAACGCGATATCGCATCTCATTTCTATGTTTCATGGTAAGATATAATATGATTTGCGAAGTGTTATGTATTCCTCGTCTACACTTCAAATGAATGTAAATGCGACACTTCCTTGCAAGGAAATAGCGTTTGCACATATCTACGTATCGAAGCAATAGTTTTCTAATGCTTCCTAAAACGCGATATCGCATCTCATTTCTGTGTTTCATGGTAAGATATAACACGATTTGCGAAGTGTTATGTATTCCTCGTCTACACTTCAAATGAATGTAAATGCGACACTTCCTTGCTAGGAAATAGCGTTTGCAGATGTCTACGATTCGTAGCAATAGATTTCTAATGCTTCTTAAAACGCGATATCGCATCTCATTTCCATGTTTCATGGTAAGATATAATATTCATTGCGAAGTGTTATGCATTCCTCGTCTACGCTTCAAATGAACGTAAATGCGACACTTCCTTGCAAGGAAATAGCGTTTGCAGATGCCTACGTATCGAAGCAATAGAGTTCTAATGCTTCTTAAAACGCGATATCGCATCTCATTTCTATGTTTCATGGTAAGATATAATATGATTTGCGAAGTGTTATGTATTCCTCGTCTACACTTCAAATGAATGTAAATGCGACACTTCCTTGCAAGGAAATAGCGTTTGCAGATGCCTACGTATCGAAGCAATAGAGTTCAAATGCTTCTTAAAACGAGATATTGCATCTCATATCTATGTTTCATAATAAGATATAATATTCATTGCGAAGTGTTATGCATTCCTCGTCTACGATTCAAATGAATGTAATTGCGACACTTCCTTGCAAGGAAATAGAGTTTGCAGATGTCTACGTATCGTAGCAATAGAGTTCATATGATTCTTAAAACGCGATATCGCATCTCATTTCTATGTTTCATGGTAAGATATAATATGATTTGCGAAGTGTTATGTATTCCCCGTCTACACTTCAAATGAATGTGAATGCGACACTTCCTTGCATGGAAATAGCGTTTGCAGATGTCTACGTATCGTAGCAATAGAGTTCTTATGATTCTTAAAACGCGATATTGCATCTCATTTCTATGTTTCATGGTAAGGTATAATATGATTTGCGAAGTGTCATGTATTCCTCGTCTGCACTTCAAATGAATGTAAATGCGACACTTGCTTGCAAGGAAATAGCGTTTGCAGATGTCTCCGTATCGTAGCAATAGAGTTCTTATGATTCTTAAAACGCGATATCGCATCTCATTTCTATGTTTCATGGTAAGATATAACATGATTTGCGAAGTGTTATATATTCCCCGTCTACACATCAAATGAATGTGAATGCGACACTTCCTCGCTAGGAAATAGCGTTTGCAGATGACTACGTAACGTAGCAATAGATTTCTAATGCTTCTAAAAACGCGATATTGCATCTCATTTCTATGTTTCATGGTAAGATATAATATGATTTGCGAAGTGTTATGTATTCCTCGCCTACACTTCAAATGAATGTGAATGCGACACTTCCTCGCTAGGAAATGGCGTTTGCAGATGTCTACGTATCGTAGCAATAGAGTTCCTTATGATTCTTAAAACGCGATATCGCATCTCATTTCTATGTTTCATGGTAAGATATAACATGATTTGCGAAGTGTTATGTATTCCTCGTCTACACTTCAAATGAATGTGAATGCGACACTTCCTTGCTAGGAAATAGCGTTTGCAGATGTCTACGTATCGTAGCAATAGATTTCTAATGCTTCATAAAACGCGATATCGCATCTCATTTCTATGTTTCATGGTAAGATATAATATTCATTGCGAAGTGTCATGTATTCCTCGTCTACACTTCAAATGAATGTAAATGCGACACTTCCTTGCTAGGAAATAGCGTCTGAAGATGTCTAGGTATCGTAGCAATAGTTTTCTAATGCTTCTTAAAACGCGATATCGCATCTCATTTCTATGTTTCATGGTAAGATATAACATGATTTGCGAAGTGTTATATATTCCCCGTCTACACATCAAATGAATGTGAATGCGACACTTCCTCGCTAGGAAATAGCGTCTGAAGATGTCTAGGTATCGTAGCAATAGAGTTCTTATGATTCTTAAAACGCGATATTGCATCTCATTTCTATGTTTCATGGTAAGATAAAATATGATATGCGAAGTGTCATGTATTCCTCGTCTACACTTCAAATGAATGTAAATGCGACACTTCCTTGCTAGGAAATAGCGTCTGAAGATGTCTAGGTATCGTAGCAATAGAGTTCTAATGCTTCTCAAAACGCGATATCGCATCTCATTTCTATGTTTCATGGTAAGATATAATATGATTTGCGAAGTGTTATGTATTCCTCGTCTACACTTCAAATGAATGTAAATGCGACACTTCCTTGCAAGGAAATAGCGCTTGCACATATCTACGTATCGAAGCAATAGAGTTCAAATGCTTCTTAAAACGAGATATTGCATCTCATATCTATGTTTCATGATAAGATATAATATTCATTACGAAGTGTTATGCATTCCTGGTCTACGATTCAAATGAATGTAAATGCGACACTTCCTTGCAAGGAAATAGCGTTTGCACATATCTACGTATCGAAGCAATAGTGTTCAAATGCTTCTTAAAACGAGATATCGCATCTCATTTCTATGTTTCATGGTAAGATATAATATTCATTTGCGAAGTGTTATGCATTCCTCGTCTACGCTTCAAATCAACGTAAATGCGACACTTCCTTGCAAGGAAATAGCGTTTGCAGATGCCTACGTATCGAAGCAATAGAGTTCAAATGCTTCTTAAAACGAGATATTGCATCTCATATCTATGTTTCATAATAAGATATAATATTCATTGCGAAGTGTTATGCATTCCTCGTCTACGATTCAAATGAATGTAAATGCGACACTTCCATGCAAGGAAATAGCGTTTGCAGATGTCTACGTATCGTAGCAATAGAGTTCTTATGATTCTTAAAACGCGATATCGCATCTCATTTCTATGTTTCATGGTAAGATATAATATGATTTGCGAAGTGTTATGCATTCCTCGTCTACACTTCAAATGAATGTGAATGCGACACTTCCTTGCATGGAAATAGCGTTTGCAGATGTCTACGTATCGTAGCAATAGAGTTCTTATGATTCTTAAAACGCGATATTGCATCTCATTTCTATGTTTCATGGTAAGATATAACATGATTTGCGAAGTGTTATATATTCCCCGTCTACACATCAAATGAATGTGAATGCGACACTTCCTCGCTAGGAAATAGCGTCTGAAGATGTCTAGGTATCGTAGCAATAGAGTTCTTATGATTCTTAAAACGCGATATTGCATCTCATTTCAATGTTTCATGGTAAGATATAATATGATATGCGAAGTGTCATGTATTCCTCGTCTACACTTCAAATGAATGTAAATGCGACACTTCCTTGCTAGGAAATAGCGTCTGAAGATGTCTAGGTATCGTAGCAATAGAGTTCTAATGCTTCTCAAAACGCGATATCGCATCTCATTTCTATGTTTCATGGTAAGATATAACATGATTTGCGAAGTGTTATGTATTCCCCGTCTACACTTCAAATGAATGTGAATGCGACACTTCCTTGCTAGGAAATAGCGTTTGCAGATGTCTACGTATGGTTGCAATAGATTTCTAATGCTTCTTAAAACGCGATATCGCATCTCATTTCTATGTTTCATGGTAAGATATAATATTCATTGCGAAGTGTTATGCATTCCTCGTCTACGCTTCAAATGAACGTAAATGCGACACTTCCTTCCAAGGAAATAGCGTTTGCAGATGCCTACGTATCGAAGCAATAGAGTTCAAATGCTTCTTAAAACGAGATATTGCATTTCATATCTATGTTTCATAATAAGATATAATATTCATTGCGAAGTGTTATGCATTCCTCGTCTACGATTCAAATGAAAGTAAATGCGACACTTCCTTGCATGGAAATAGCGTTTGCAGATGTCTACGTATCGTAGCAATAGAGTTCTTATGATTCTTAAAAAGCGATATTGCATCTCATTTCTATGTTTCATGGTAAGGTATAATATGATTTGCGAAGTGACATGTATTCCTCGTCTGCACTTCAAATGAATGTAATTGCGACACTTGCTTGCAAGGAAATAGCGTTTGCAGATGTCTCCGTATCGTAGCAATAGAGCTCTTATGATTCTTGAAACGCGATATCGAATCTCAGTTCTATGTTTCATGGTAAGATATAATATGATATGCGAAGTGTCATGTATTCCTCGTCTACACTTCAAATGAATGTAAATGCGACACTTCCTTGCTAGGAAATAGCGTCTGAAGATGTCTAGGTATCGTAGCAATAGAGTTCTAATGCTTCTTAAAATGCGATATCGCATCTCATTTCTATGTTTCATGGTAAGATATAATATGATTTGCGAAGTTTTATGTATTCCTCGTCTACACTTCAAATGAATGTAAATGCGACACTTCCTTGCTAGGATATAGCGTTTGCAGATGTCTACGTATCGTAGCAATAGATTTCTAATGCTTCTTAAAACGCGATATCGCACCTCATTTCTATGTTTCATGGTAAGATATAATATTCATTGCGAAGTGTTATGCATTCCTCGTCTACGCTTCAAATCAACGTAAATGCGACACTTCCTTGCAAGGAAATAGTGTTTGCAGATGCCTACGTATCGAAGCAATAGAGTTCAAATGCTTCTTAAAACGAGATATTGCATCTCATATCTATGTTTCATAATAAGATATAATATTCATTGCGAAGTGTTATGCATTCCTCGTCTACGATTCAAATGAATGTAAATGCGACACTTCCTTGCAAGGAAATAGCGTTTGCAGATGTCTACGTATCGTAGCAATAGAGTTCTTATGATTCTTAAAACGCGATATCGCATCTCATTTCTATGTTTCATGGTAAGATATAATATGATATGCGAAGTGTCATGTATTCCTCGTCTACACTTCAAATGAATGTAAATGCGACACTTCCTCGCTAGGAAATGGCGTTTGCAGATGTCTACGTATCGTAGCAATAGTTTTCTAATGCTTCCTAAAACGCAATATCGCATCTCATTTCTATGTTTCATGGTAAGATATAATATGATTTGCGAAGTGTTATGTATTCCTCGTCTACACTTCAAATGAATGTAAATGCGACACTTCCTTGCTAGGAAATAGCGTTTGCAGATGTCTACGTATCGTAGCAATAGATTTCTAATGCTTCTTAAAACGCGATATCGCACCTCATTTCTATGTTTCATGGTAAGATATAATATTCATTGCGAAGTGTTATGCATTCCTCGTCTACGCTTCAAATCAACGTAAATGCGAAACTTCCTTGCAAGGAAATAGTGTTTGCAGATGCCTACGTATCGAAGCAATAGAGTTCAAATGCTTCTTAAAACGAGATATTGCATCTCATATCTATGTTTCATAATAAGATATAATATTCATTGCGAAGTGTTATGCATTCCTCGTCTACGATTCAAATGAACGTACATGCGACACTTCCTTGCAAGGAAATAGCGTTTGCAGATGCCTACGTATCGAAGCAATAGAGTTCAAATGCTTCTTAAAACGAGATATTGCATTTCATATCTATGTTTCATGGTAAGGTATAATATGATTTGCGAAGTGTCATGTATTCCTCGTCTGCACTTCAAATGAATGTAAATGCGACACTTCCTTGCATGGAAATAGCGTTTGCAGATGTCTACGTATCGTAGCAATAGAGTTCTTATGATTCTTAAAGCGCGATATCGCATCTCATTTCTATGTTTCATGGTAAGATATAATATGATATGCGAAGTGTCATGTATTCCTCGTCTACACTTCAAATGAATGTAAATGCGACACTTCCTTGCTAGGAAATAGCGTCTGAAGATGTCTAGGTATCGTAGCAATAGAGTTCTAATGCTTCTTAAAACGCGATATCGCATCTCATTTCTATGTTTCATGGTAAGATATAATATGATTTGCGAAGTGTTATGTATTCCTCGTCTACACTTCAAATGAATGTAAATGCGACACTTCCTTGCAAGGAAATAGCGTTTGCACATATCTACGTATCGAAGCAATAGTTTTCTAATGCTTCCTAAAACGCGATATCGCATCTCATTTCTGTGTTTCATGGTAAGATATAACACGATTTGCGAAGTGTTATGTATTCCTCGTCTACACTTCAGATGAATGTAAATGCGACACTTCCTTGCTAGCAAATAGCGTTTGCAGATGTCTACGTATCGTAGCAATAGATTTTTAATGCTTCTTAAAACGCGATATCGCATCTCATTTCCATGTTTCATGGTAAGATATAATATTCATTGCGAAGTGTTATGCATTCCTCGTCTACGATTCAAATGAATGTAAATGCGACACTTCCTTGCAAGGAAATAGCGTTTGCAGATGTCTACGTATCGTAGCAATAGAGTTCTTATGATTCTTAAAACGCGATATCGCATCTCATTTCTATGTTTCATGGTAAGATATAATATGATTTGCGAAGTGTTATGTATTCCTCGTCTACACTTCAAATGAATGTGAAAGCGACACTTCCTTGCATGGAAATAGCGTTTGCAGATGTCTACGTATCGTAGCAATAGAGTTCTTATGATTCTTAAAACGCGATATCGCATCTCATTTCTATGTTTCATGGTAAGATATAATATGATTTGCGAAGTGTTATGTATTCCTCGTCTACACTTCAAATGAATGTGAAAGCGACACTTCCTTGCATGGAAATAGCGTTTGCAGATGTCTACGTATCGTAGCAATAGAGTTCTTATGATTCTTAAAACGCGATATCGCATCTCATTTCTATGTTTCATGGTAAGATATAACATGATTTGCGAAGTGTTATGCATTCCTCGTCTACGCTTCAAATCAACGTAAATGCGACACTTCCTTGCAAGGAAATAGCGTTTGCAGATGCCTACGTATCGAAGCAATAGAGTACAAATGCTTCTTAAAACGAGATATTGCATCTCATATCTATGTTTCATAATAAGATATAATATTCATTGCGAAGTGTTATGCATTCCTCGTCTACGATTCAAATGAATGTAAATGCAACACTTCCATGCAAGGAAATAGCGTTTGCAGATGTCTACGTATCGTACCAATAGAGTTCTTATGATTCTTAAAACGCGATATCGCATCTCATTTCTATGTTTCATGGTAAGATATAATATGATTTGCGAAGTGTTATGTATTCCTCGTCTACACTTCAAATGAATGTGAATGCGACACTTCCTTGCATGGAAATAGCGTTTGCAGATGTCTAGGTATCGTAGCAATAGTTTTCTAATGCTTCTTAAAACGCGATACCGCATCTCATTTCTATGTTTCATGGTAAGATATAACATGATTTGCGAAGTGTTATGTATTCCCCGTCTACACTTCAAGTGAATGTGAATGCGACACTTCCTTGCATGGAAATAGCGTTTGCAGATGTCTACGTATCGTAGCAATAGAGTTCTTATGATTCTTAAAACGCGATATTGCATCTCATTTCTATGTTTCATGGTAAGGTATAATATGATTTGCGAAGTGTCATGTATTCCTCGTCTGCACTTCAAATGAATGTAAATGCAACACTTGCTTGCAATGAAATAGCGTTTGCAGATGTCTCCGTATCGTAGCAATAGAGTTCTTATGATTCTTAAAACGCGATATCGCATCTCATTTCTATGTTTCATGGTAAGATATAATATGATATGCGAAGTGTCATGTATTCCTCGTCTACACTTCAAATGAATGTAAATGCGACACTTCCTTGCTAGGAAATAGCGTCTGAAGATGTCTAGGTATCGTAGCAATAGTTTTCTAATGCTTCTTAAAACGCGATATCGCATCCCATTTCTATGTTTCATGGTAAGATATAACATGATTTGCGAAGTGTTATATATTCCCCGTCTACACATCAAATGAATGTGAATGCGACACTTCCTCGCTAGGAAATAGCGTCTGAAGATGTCTAGGTATCGTAGCAATAGAGTTCTTATGATTCTTAAAACGCGATATTGCATCTCATTTCAATGTTTCATGGTAAGATATAATATGATATGCGAAGTGTCATGTATTCCTCGTCTACACTTCAAATGAATGTAAATGCGACACTTCCTTGCTAGGAAATAGCGTCTGAAGATGTCTAGGTATCGTAGCAATAGAGTTCTAATGCTTCTCAAAACGCGATATCGCATCTCATTTCTATGTTTCATGGTAAGATATAACATGATTTGCGAAGTGTTATGTATTCCCCGTCTACACTTCAAATGAATGTGAATGCGACACTTCCTTGCTAGGAAATAGCGTTTGCAGATGTCTACGTATGGTTGCAATAGATTTCTAATGCTTCTTAAAACGCGATACCGCATCTCATTTCTATGTTTCATGGTAAGATATAATATGATTTGCGAAGTGTAATGTATTCCTGGTCTACGATTCAAATGAACGTAAATGCGACACTTCCTTGCAAGGAAATAGCGTTTGCAGATGTCTACGTATCGAAGCAATAGAGTTCAAATGCTTCTTAAAACGAGATATTGCATCTCATATCTATGTTTCATGATAAGATATAATATTCATTGCGAAGTGTTATGCATTCCTCGTCTACGATTCAAATGAAAGTAAATGCGACACTTCCTTGCAAGGAAATAGAGTTTGCAGATGTCTACGTATCCTAGCAATAGAGTTCATATGATTCTTAAAACGCGATATCGCATCTCATTTCTATGTTTCATGGTAAGATATAACATGATTTGCGATGTGTTATGTATTCCTCGTCTACACTTCAAATGAATGTGAATGCGACACTTCCTCGCTAGGAAATGGCGTTTGCAGATGTCTACGTATCGTAGCAATAGTTTTCTAATGCTTCCTAAAACGCGATATCGCATCTCATTTCTGTGTTTCATGGTAAGATATAACACGATTTGCGAAGTGTTATGTATTCCTCGTCTACACTTCAAATGAATGTAAATGCGACACTTCCTTGCTAGGAAATAGCGTCTGAAGATGTCTAGGTATCGTAGCAATAGAGTTCTTATGATTCTTAAAACGCGATATTGCATCTCATTTCTATGTTTCATGGTAAGATAAAATATGATATGCGAAGTGTCATGTATTCCTCGTCTACACTTCAAATGAATGTAAATGCGACACTTCCTTGCAAGGAAATAGCGCTTGCACATATCTACGTATCGAAGCAATAGAGTTCAAATGCTTCTTAAAACGAGATATTGCATCTCATATCTATGTTTCATGATAAGATATAATATTCATTACGAAGTGTTATGCATTCCTGGTCTACGATTCAAATGAATGTAAATGCGACACTTCCTTGCAAGGAAATAGCGTTTGCACATATCTACGTATCGAAGCAATAGTGTTCAAATGCTTCTTAAAACGAGATATCGCATCTCATTTCTATGTTTCATGGTAAGATATAATATTCATTTGCGAAGTGTTATGCATTCCTCGTCTACGCTTCAAATCAACGTAAATGCGACACTTCCTTGCAAGGAAATAGCGTTTGCAGATGCCTACGTATCGAAGCAATAGAGTTCAAATGCTTCTTAAAACGAGATATTGCATCTCATATCTATGTTTCATAATAAGATATAATATTCATTGCGAAGTGTTATGCATTCCTCGTCTACGATTCAAATGAATGTAAATGCGACACTTCCATGCAAGGAAATAGCGTTTGCAGATGTCTACGTATCGTAGCAATAGAGTTCTTATGATTCTTAAAACGCGATATCGCATCTCATTTCTATGTTTCATGGTAAGATATAATATGATTTGCGAAGTGTTATGCATTCCTCGTCTACACTTCAAATGAATGTGAATGCGACACTTCCTTGCATGGAAATAGCGTTTGCAGATGTCTACGTATCGTAGCAATAGAGTTCTTATGATTCTTAAAACGCGATATTGCATCTCATTTCTATGTTTCATGGTAAGATATAACATGATTTGCGAAGTGTTATATATTCCCCGTCTACACATCAAATGAATGTGAATGCGACACTTCCTCGCTAGGAAATAGCGTCTGAAGATGTCTAGGTATCGTAGCAATAGAGTTCTTATGATTCTTAAAACGCGATATTGCATCTCATTTCAATGTTTCATGGTAAGATATAATATGATATGCGAAGTGTCATGTATTCCTCGTCTACACTTCAAATGAATGTAAATGCGACACTTCCTTGCTAGGAAATAGCGTCTGAAGATGTCTAGGTATCGTAGCAATAGAGTTCTAATGCTTCTCAAAACGCGATATCGCATCTCATTTCTATGTTTCATGGTAAGATATAACATGATTTGCGAAGTGTTATGTATTCCCCGTCTACACTTCAAATGAATGTGAATGCGACACTTCCTTGCTAGGAAATAGCGTTTGCAGATGTCTACGTATGGTTGCAATAGATTTCTAATGCTTCTTAAAACGCGATATCGCATCTCATTTCTATGTTTCATGGTAAGATATAATATTCATTGCGAAGTGTTATGCATTCCTCGTCTACGCTTCAAATGAACGTAAATGCGACACTTCCTTCCAAGGAAATAGCGTTTGCAGATGCCTACGTATCGAAGCAATAGAGTTCAAATGCTTCTTAAAACGAGATATTGCATTTCATATCTATGTTTCATAATAAGATATAATATTCATTGCGAAGTGTTATGCATTCCTCGTCTACGATTCAAATGAAAGTAAATGCGACACTTCCTTGCATGGAAATAGCGTTTGCAGATGTCTACGTATCGTAGCAATAGAGTTCTTATGATTCTTAAAAAGCGATATTGCATCTCATTTCTATGTTTCATGGTAAGGTATAATATGATTTGCGAAGTGTCATGTATTCCTCGTCTGCACTTCAAATGAATGTAATTGCGACACTTGCTTGCAAGGAAATAGCGTTTGCAGATGTCTCCGTATCGTAGCAATAGAGCTCTTATGATTCTTGAAACGCGATATCGAATCTCATTTCTATGTTTCATGGTAAGATATAATATGATATGCGAAGTGTCATGTATTCCTCGTCTACACTTCAAATGAATGTAAATGCGACACTTCCTTGCAAGGAAATAGCGTTTGCACATATCTACGTATCGAAGCAATAGAGTTCAAATGCTTCTTAAAACGAGATAATGCATCTCATATCTATGTTTCATGATAAGATATAATATTCATTACGAAGTGTTATGCATTCCTGGTCTACGATTCAAATGAATGTAAATGCGGCACTTCCTTGCTAGGAAATAGCGTCTGAAGATGTCTACGTATCGTAGCAATAGAGTTCTTATGATTCTTAAAACGCGATATTGCATCTCATTTCTATGTTTCATGGTAAGATATAACATGATTTGCGAAGTGTTATGTATTCCTCGTCTACACTTCAAATGAATGTGAATGCGACACTTCGTCGCTAGGAAATGGCGTTTGCAGATGTCTACGTATCGTAGCAATAGTTTGCTAATGCTTCCTAAAACGCGATATCGCATCTCATTTCTGTGTTTCATGGTAAGATATAACACGATTTGCGAAGTGTTATGTATTCCTCGTCTACACTTCAAATGAATGTAAATGCGACACTTCCTTGCTAGGAAATAGCGCCTGCAGATGTCTAGGTATCGTAGCGATAGAGTTATAATGCTACTTAAAACGCGATACCGCATCTCATTTCTATGTTTCATGGTAAGATATAATATTCATTGCGAAGTGTTATGAATTCCTCGTCTACGCTTCAAATGAACGTAAATGCGACAATTCCTTGCAAGGAAATAGCGTTTGCAGATGCCTACGTATCGAAGCAATAGAGTTCAAATGCTTCTTAAAACGAGATATTGCATCTCATATCTATGTTTCATAATAAGATATAATATTCATTGCGAAGTGTTATGCATTCCACGTCTACGCTTCAAATGAACGTAAATGCGACACTTCCTTGCAAGGAAATAGCGTTTGCAGATGCCTACGTATCGAAGCAATGGAGTTCAAATGCTTCTTAAAACGAGATATTGCATCTCATATCTATGTTTCATAATAAGATTTAATATTCATTGCGAAGTGTTATGCATTCCTCGTCTACGATTCAAATGAATGTAAATGCGACACTTCCTTGCAAGGAAATAGCGTTTGCAGATGACTACGTATCGTAGCAATAGAGTTCTTATGATTCTTAAAACGCGATATCGCATCTCATTTCTATATTTCATGGTAAGATATAATATGATTTGCGAAGTGTTATGTATTCCTCGTCTACACTTCAAATGGATGTAAATGCGACACTTCCTTGCAAGGAAATAGCGTTTGCAGATATCTACGTATCGAAGCAATAGAGTTCAAATGCTTCTTAAAACGAGATATTGCATCTCATATCTATGTTTCATGATAAGATATAATATTCAACACGACGTGTTATGCATTCCTGGTCTACGATTCAAATGAATGTAAATGCGACACTTCCTTGCAAGGAAATAGCGTTTGCAGATGTCTACGTATCGACGCAATAGAGTTCAAATGCTTCTTAAAACGAGATATTGCATCTCATATCTATGTTTCATGATAAGATATAATATTCATTGCGCAGTGTTATGTATTCCTCGTCTACACTTCAAATGAATGTGAATGCGACACTTCCTTGCATGGAAATAGCGCTTGCAGATGTCTACGTATCGTAGCAATAGAGTTCTTATGATTCTTAAAACGCGATATCGCATCTCATTTCTATGTTTCATGGTAAGATATAATATAATTTGCGAAGTGTTATGTATTCCTCGTCTACACTTCAAATGAATGTGAATGCGACACTTCCTTGCATGGAAATAGCGTTTGCAGATGTCTACGTATCGTAGCAATAGAGTTCTTATGATTCTTAAAACGCGATATTGCATCTCATTTCTATGTTTCATGGTAAGGTATGATATGTTTTGCGAAGTGTCATGTATTCCTCGTCTGCACTTCAAATGAATGTAAATGCGACACTTGCTTGCAAGGAAATAGCGTTTGCAGATGTCTCCGTATCGTAGCAATAGAGTTCTTATGATTCTTAAAACGCGATATCGCATCTCATTTCTATGTTTCATGGTAAGATATAATATGATATGCGAAGTGTCATGTATTCCTCGTCTACACTTCAAATGAATGTAAATGCGACACTTCCTTGCTAGGAAATAGCGTCTGAAGATGTCTAGGTATCGTAGCAATAGAGTTCTAATGCTTCTTAAAACGCGATATCGCATCTCATTTCTATGTTTCATGGTAAGATATAATATGATTTGCGAAGTGTTATGTATTCCTCGTCTACACTTCAAATGAATGTAAATGCGACACTTCCTTGCAAGGAAATAGCGTTTGCACATATCTACGTATCGAAGCAATAGAGTTCAAATGCTTCTTAAAACGAGATATTGCATCTCATATCTATGTTTCATGATAAGATATAATATTCATTACGAAGTGTTATGCATTCCTGGTCTACGATTCAAATGAATGTAAATCCGACACTTCCTTGCAAGGAAATAGCGTTTGCAGATGTCTACGTATCGAAGCAATAGAGTTCAAACGCTTCTTAAAACGAGATATTGCATCTCATATCTATGTTTCATGATAAGATATAATATTCATTGCGAAGTGTTATGCATTCCTCGTCTACGATTCAAATGAAAGTAAATGCGACACTTCCTTGCAAGGAGATAGCGTTTGCAGATGTCTACGTATCGAAGCAATAGAGTTCATATGATTCTTAAAACGCGATATCGCATCTCATATCTATGTTTCATGATAAGATATAATATTCATTACGAAGTGTTATGCATTCCTGGTCTACGATTCAAATGAATGTAAATGCGACACTTCCTTGCAAGGAGATAGCGTTTGCAGATGTCTACGTATCGAAGCAATAGAGTTCATATGATTCTTAAAACGCGATATCGCATCTCAATTCTATGTTTCATGGTAAGATATAACAGGATTTGCGAAGTGTTATGTATTCCTCGTCTACACTTCAAATGAATGTGAATGCGACACTTCCTCGCTAGGAAATGGCGTTTGCAGATGTCTACGTATCGTAGCAATAGAGTTCTTATGATTCTTAAAGCGCGATATCGCATCTCATTTCTATGTTTCATGGTAAGATATAATATGATATGCGAAGTGTCATGTATTCCTCGTCTACACTTCAAATGAATGTAAATGCGACACTTCCTTGCTAGGAAATAGCGTCTGAAGATGTCTAGGTATCGTAGCAATAGAGTTCTAATGCTTCTTAAAACGCGATATCGCATCTCATTTCTATGTTTCATGGTAAGATATAATATGATTTGCGAAGTGTTATGTATTCCTCGTCTACACTTCAAATGAATGTAAATGCGACACTTCCTTGCAAGGAAATAGCGTTTGCACATATCTACGTATCGAAGCAATAGTTTTCTAATGCTTCCTAAAACGCGATATCGCATCTCATTTCTGTGTTTCATGGTAAGATATAACACGATTTGCGAAGTGTTATGTATTCCTCGTCTACACTTCAGATGAATGTAAATGCGACACTTCCTTGCTAGCAAATAGCGTTTGCAGATGTCTACGTATCGTAGCAATAGATTTCTAATGCTTCTTAAAACGCGATATCGCATCTCATTTCCATGTTTCATGGTAAGATATAATATTCATTGCGAAGTGTTATGCATTCCTCGTCTACGATTCAAATGAATGTAAATGCGACACTTCCTTGCAAGGAAATAGCGTTTGCAGATGTCTACGTATCGTAGCAATAGAGTTCTTATGATTCTTAAAACGCGATATCGCATCTCATTTCTATGTTTCATGGTAAGATATAATATGATTTGCGAAGTGTTATGTATTCCTCGTCTACACTTCAAATGAATGTGAAAGCGACACTTCCTTGCATGGAAATAGCGTTTGCAGATGTCTACGTATCGTAGCAATAGAGTTCTTATGATTCTTAAAACGCGATATCGCATCTCATTTCTATGTTTCATGGTAAGATATAATATGATTTGCGAAGTGTTATGTATTCCTCGTCTACACTTCAAATGAATGTGAAAGCGACACTTCCTTGCATGGAAATAGCGTTTGCAGATGTCTACGTATCGTAGCAATAGAGTTCTTATGATTCTTAAAACGCGATATCGCATCTCATTTCTATGTTTCATGGTAAGATATAACATGATTTGCGAAGTGTTATGCATTCCTCGTCTACGCTTCAAATCAACGTAAATGCGACACTTCCTTGCAAGGAAATAGCGTTTGCAGATGTCTACGTATCGAAGCAATAGAGTTCAAATGCTTCTTAAAACGAGATATTGCATCTCATATCTATGTTTCATGATAAGATATAATATTCATTGCGAAGTGTTATGCATTCCTCGTCTACGATTCAAATGAAAGTAAATGCGACACTTCCTTGCAAGGAAATAGAGTTTGCAGATGTCTACGTATCCTAGCAATAGAGTTCATATGATTCTTAAAACGCGATATCGCATCTCATTTCTATGTTTCATGGTAAGATATAACATGATTTGCGATGTGTTATGTATTCCTCGTCTACACTTCAAATGAATGTGAATGCGACACTTCCTCGCTAGGAAATGGCGTTTGCAGATGTCTACGTATCGTAGCAATAGTTTTCTAATGCTTCCTAAAACGCGATATCGCATCTCATTTCTGTGTTTCATGGTAAGATATAACACGATTTGCGAAGTGTTATGTATTCCTCGTCTACACTTCAAATGAATGTAAATGCGACACTTCCTTGCTAGGAAATAGCGTCTGAAGATGTCTAGGTATCGTAGCAATAGAGTTCTTATGATTCTTAAAACGCGATATTGCATCTCATTTCTATGTTTCATGGTAAGATAAAATATGATATGCGAAGTGTCATGTATTCCTCGTCTACACTTCAAATGAATGTAAATGCGACACTTCCTTGCTAGGAAATAGCGTCTGAAGATGTCTAGGTATCGTAGCAATAGAGTTCTAATGCTTCTCAAAACGCGATATCGCATCTCATTTCTATGTTTCATGGTAAGATATAATATGATTTGCGAAGTGTTATGTATTCCTCGTCTACACTTCAAATGAATGTAAATGCGACACTTCCTTGCAAGGAAATAGCGCTTGCACATATCTACGTATCGAAGCAATAGAGTTCAAATGCTTCTTAAAACGAGATATTGCATCTCATATCTATGTTTCATGATAAGATATAATATTCATTACGAAGTGTTATGCATTCCTGGTCTACGATTCAAATGAATGTAAATGCGACACTTCCTTGCAAGGAAATAGCGTTTGCACATATCTACGTATCGAAGCAATAGTGTTCAAATGCTTCTTAAAACGAGATATCGCATCTCATTTCTATGTTTCATGGTAAGATATAATATTCATTTGCGAAGTGTTATGCATTCCTCGTCTACGCTTCAAATCAACGTAAATGCGACACTTCCTTGCAAGGAAATAGCGTTTGCAGATGCCTACGTATCGAAGCAATAGAGTTCAAATGCTTCTTAAAACGAGATATTGCATCTCATATCTATGTTTCATAATAAGATATAATATTCATTGCGAAGTGTTATGCATTCCTCGTCTACGATTCAAATGAATGTAAATGCGACACTTCCATGCAAGGAAATAGCGTTTGCAGATGTCTACGTATCGTAGCAATAGAGTTCTTATGATTCTTAAAACGCGATATCGCATCTCATTTCTATGTTTCATGGTAAGATATAATATGATTTGCGAAGTGTTATGCATTCCTCGTCTACACTTCAAATGAATGTGAATGCGACACTTCCTTGCATGGAAATAGCGTTTGCAGATGTCTACGTATCGTAGCAATAGAGTTCTTATGATTCTTAAAACGCGATATTGCATCTCATTTCTATGTTTCATGGTAAGATATAACATGATTTGCGAAGTGTTATATATTCCCCGTCTACACATCAAATGAATGTGAATGCGACACTTCCTCGCTAGGAAATAGCGTCTGAAGATGTCTAGGTATTTTAGCAATAGAGTTCTTATGATTCTTAAAACGCGATATTGCATCTCATTTCAATGTTTCATGGTAAGATATAATATGATATGCGAAGTGTCATGTATTCCTCGTCTACACTTCAAATGAATGTAAATGCGACACTTCCTTGCTAGGAAATAGCGTCTGAAGATGTCTAGGTATCGTAGCAATAGAGTTCTAATGCTTCTCAAAACGCGATATCGCATCTCATTTCTATGTTTCATGGTAAGATATAACATGATTTGCGAAGTGTTATGTATTCCCCGTCTACACTTCAAATGAATGTGAATGCGACACTTCCTTGCTAGGAAATAGCGTTTGCAGATGTCTACGTATGGTTGCAATAGATTTCTAATGCTTCTTAAAACGCGATATCGCATCTCATTTCTATGTTTCATGGTAAGATATAATATTCATTGCGAAGTGTTATGCATTCCTCGTCTACGCTTCAAATGAACGTAAATGCGACACTTCCTTCCAAGGAAATAGCGTTTGCAGATGCCTACGTATCGAAGCAATAGAGTTCAAATGCTTCTTAAAACGAGATATTGCATTTCATATCTATGTTTCATAATAAGATATAATATTCATTGCGAAGTGTTATGCATTCCTCGTCTACGATTCAAATGAAAGTAAATGCGACACTTCCTTGCATGGAAATAGCGTTTGCAGATGTCTACGTATCGTAGCAATAGAGTTCTTATGATTCTTAAAAAGCGATATTGCATCTCATTTCTATGTTTCATGGTGAGGTATAATATGATTTGCGAAGTGTCATGTATTCCTCGTCTGCACTTCAAATGAATGTAATTGCGACACTTGCTTGCAAGGAAATAGCGTTTGCAGATGTCTCCGTATCGTAGCAATAGAGCTCTTATGATTCTTGAAACGCGATATCGAATCTCATTTCTATGTTTCATGGTAAGATATAATATGATATGCGAAGTGTCATGTATTCCTCGTCTACACTTCAAATGAATGTAAATGCGACACTTCCTTGCTAGGAAATAGCGTCTGAAGATGTCTAGGTATCGTAGCAATAGAGTTCTAATGCTTCTTAAAATGCGATATCGCATCTCATTTCTATGTTTCATGGTAAGATATAATATGATTTGCGAAGTTTTATGTATTCCTCGTCTACACTTCAAATGAATGTAAATGCGACACTTCCTTGCTAGGATATAGCGTTTGCAGATGTCTACGTATCGTAGCAATAGATTTCTAATGCTTCTTAAAACGCGATATCGCACCTCATTTCTATGTTTCATGGTAAGATATAATATTCATTGCGAAGTGTTATGCATTCCTCGTCTACGCTTCAAATCAACGTAAATGCGACACTTCCTTGCAAGGAAATAGTGTTTGCAGATGCCTACGTATCGAAGCAATAGAGTTCAAATGCTTCTTAAAACGAGATATTGCATCTCATATCTATGTTTCATAATAAGATATAATATTCATTGCGAAGTGTTATGCATTCCTCGTCTACGATTCAAATGAATGTAAATGCGACACTTCCTTGCAAGGAAATAGCGTTTGCAGATGTCTACGTATCGTAGCAATAGAGTTCTTATGATTCTTAAAACGCGATATCGCATCTCATTTCTATGTTTCATGGTAAGATATAATATGACATGCGAAGTGTCATGTATTCCTCGTCTACACTTCAAATGAATGTAAATGCGACACTTCCTCGCTAGGAAATGGCGTTTGCAGATGTCTACGTATCGTAGCAATAGTTTTCTAATGCTTCCTAAAACGCAATATCGCATCTCATTTCTATGTTTCATGGTAAGATATAATATGATTTGCGAAGTGTTATGTATTCCTCGTCTACACTTCAAATGAATGTAAATGCGACACTTCCTTGCTAGGAAATAGCGTTTGCAGATGTCTACGTATCGTAGCAATAGATTTCTAATGCTTCTTAAAACGCGATATCGCACCTCATTTCTATGTTTCATGGTAAGATATAATATTCATTGCGAAGTGTTATGCATTCCTCGTCTACGCTTCAAATCAACGTAAATGCGAAACTTCCTTGCAAGGAAATAGTGTTTGCAGATGCCTACGTATCGAAGCAATAGAGTTCAAATGCTTCTTAAAACGAGATATTGCATCTCATATCTATGTTTCATAATAAGATATAATATTCATTGCGAAGTGTTATGCATTCCTCGTCTACGATTCAAATGAACGTACATGCGACACTTCCTTGCAAGGAAATAGCGTTTGCAGATGCCTACGTATCGAAGCAATAGAGTTCAAATGCTTCTTAAAACGAGATATTGCATTTCATATCTATGTTTCATGGTAAGGTATAATATGATTTGCGAAGTGTCATGTATTCCTCGTCTGCACTTCAAATGAATGTAAATGCGACACTTCCTTGCATGGAAATAGCGTTTGCAGATGTCTACGTATCGTAGCAATAGAGTTCTTATGATTCTTAAAGCGCGATATCGCATCTCATTTCTATGTTTCATGATAAGATATAATATTCATTACGAAGTGTTATGCATTCCTGGTCTACGATTCAAATGAATGTAAATGCGGCACTTCCTTGCTAGGAAATAGCGTCTGAAGATGTCTACGTATCGTAGCAATAGAGTTCTTATGATTCTTAAAACGCGATATTGCATCTCATTTCTATGTTTCATGGTAAGATATAACATGATTTGCGAAGTGTTATGTATTCCTCGTCTACACTTCAAATGAATGTGAATGCGACACTTCGTCGCTAGGAAATGGCGTTTGCAGATGTCTACGTATCGTAGCAATAGTTTGCTAATGCTTCCTAAAACGCGATATCGCATCTCATTTCTGTGTTTCATGGTAAGATATAACACGATTTGCGAAGTGTTATGTATTCCTCGTCTACACTTCAAATGAATGTAAATGCGACACTTCCTTGCTAGGAAATAGCGCCTGCAGATGTCTAGGTATCGTAGCGATAGAGTTATAATGCTACTTAAAACGCGATACCGCATCTCATTTCTATGTTTCATGGTAAGATATAATATTCATTGCGAAGTGTTATGAATTCCTCGTCTACGCTTCAAATGAACGTAAATGCGACAATTCCTTGCAAGGAAATAGCGTTTGCAGATGCCTACGTATCGAAGCAATAGAGTTCAAATGCTTCTTAAAACGAGATATTGCATCTCATATCTATGTTTCATAATAAGATATAATATTCATTGCGAAGTGTTATGCATTCCACGTCTACGCTTCAAATGAACGTAAATGCGACACTTCCTTGCAAGGAAATAGCGTTTGCAGATGCCTACGTATCGAAGCAATGGAGTTCAAATGCTTCTTAAAACGAGATATTGCATCTCATATCTATGTTTCATAATAAGATTTAATATTCATTGCGAAGTGTTATGCATTCCTCGTCTACGATTCAAATGAATGTAAATGCGACACTTCCTTGCAAGGAAATAGCGTTTGCAGATGTCTACGTATCGTAGCAATAGAGTTCTTATGATTCTTAAAACGCGATATCGCATCTCATTTCTATGTTTCATGGTAAGATATAATATGATTTGCGAAGTGTTATGTATTCCTCGTCTACACTTCAAATGGATGTAAATGCGACACTTCCTTGCAAGGAAATAGCGTTTGCAGATATCTACGTATCGAAGCAATAGAGTTCAAATGCTTCTTAAAACGAGATATTGCATCTCATATCTATGTTTCATGATAAGATATAATATTCAACACGACGTGTTATGCATTCCTGGTCTACGATTCAAATGAATGTAAATGCGACACTTCCTTGCAAGGAAATAGCGTTTGCAGATGTCTACGTATCGACGCAATAGAGTTCAAATGCTTCTTAAAACGAGATATTGCATCTCATATCTATGTTTCATGATAAGATATAATATTCATTGCGCAGTGTTATGTATTCCTCGTCTACACTTCAAATGAATGTGAATGCGACACTTCCTTGCATGGAAATAGCGCTTGCAGATGTCTACGTATCGTAGCAATAGAGTTCTTATGATTCTTAAAACGCGATATCGCATCTCATTTCTATGTTTCATGGTAAGATATAATATAATTTGCGAAGTGTTATGTATTCCTCGTCTACACTTCAAATGAATGTGAATGCGACACTTCCTTGCATGGAAATAGCGTTTGCAGATGTCTACGTATCGTAGCAATAGAGTTCTTATGATTCTTAAAACGCGATATTGCATCTCATTTCTATGTTTCATGGTAAGGTATGATATGTTTTGCGAAGTGTCATGTATTCCTCGTCTGCACTTCAAATGAATGTAAATGCGACACTTGCTTGCAAGGAAATAGCGTTTGCAGATGTCTCCGTATCGTAGCAATAGAGTTCTTATGATTCTTAAAACGCGATATCGCATCTCATTTCTATGTTTCATGGTAAGATATAATATGATATGCGAAGTGTCATGTATTCCTCGTCTACACTTCAAATGAATGTAAATGCGACACTTCCTTGCTAGGAAATAGCGTCTGAAGATGTCTAGGTATCGTAGCAATAGAGTTCTAATGCTTCTTAAAACGCGATATCGCATCTCATTTCTATGTTTCATGGTAAGATATAATATGATTTGCGAAGTGTTATGTATTCCTCGTCTACACTTCAAATGAATGTAAATGCGACACTTCCTTGCAAGGAAATAGCGTTTGCACATATCTACGTATCGAAGCAATAGAGTTCAAATGCTTCTTAAAACGAGATATTGCATCTCATATCTATGTTTCATGATAAGATATAATATTCATTACGAAGTGTTATGTATTCCTGGTCTACGATTCAAATGAATGTAAATCCGACACTTCCTTGCAAGGAAATAGCGTTTGCAGATGTCTACGTATCGAAGCAATAGAGTTCAAACGCTTCTTAAAACGAGATATTGCATCTCATATCTATGTTTCATGATAAGATATAATATTCATTGCAAAGTGTTATGCATTCCTCGTCTACGATTCAAATGAAAGTAAATGCGACACTTCCTTGCAAGGAAATAGAGTTTGCAGATATCTACGTATCGTAGCAATAGAGTTCATATGATTCTTAAAACGCGATATCGCATCTCATTTCTATGTTTCATGGTAAGATATAACATGATTCGCGAAGTGTTATGTATTCCTCGTCTACACTTCAAATGAATGTGAATGCGACACTTCCTCGCTAGGAAATGGCGTTTGCAGATGTCTACGTATCGTAGCAATAGTTTTCTAATGCTTCCTAAAACGCGATATCGCATCTCATTTCTGTGTTTCATGGTAAGATATAACACGATTTGCGAAGTGTTATGTATTCCTCGTCTACACTTCAAATGAATGTAAATGCGACACTTCCTTGCTAGGAAATAGCGTTTGCAGATGTCTACGTATCGTAGCAATAGTTTTCTAATGCTTCCTAAAACGCGATATCGCATCTCATTTCTGTGTTTCATGGTGAGATATAACACGATTTGCGAAGTGTTATGTATTCCTCGTCTACACTTCAAATCAATGTAAATGCGACACTTCCTTGCTAGGAAATAGCGTTTGCAGATGTCTACGTATCGTAGCAATAGATTTCTAATGCTTCTTAAAACGCGATGTCGCATCTCATTTCCATGTTACATGGTAAGATATAATATTCATTGCGAAGTGTTATGCATTCCTCGTCTACGCTTCAAATGAACGTAAATGCGACACTTCCTTGCAAGGAAATAGCGTTTGCAGATGCCTACGTATCGAAGCAATAGAGTTCAAATGCTTCTTAAAACGAGATATTGCATTTCATATCTATGTTTCATGGTAAGATATAATATGATATGCGAAGTGTCATGTATTCCTCGTATACACTTCAAATGAATGTAAATGCGACACTTCCTTGCTAGGAAATAGCGTCTGAAGATGTCTAGGTATCGTAGCAATAGAGTTCTAATGCTTCTTAAAACGCGATATCGCATCTCATCTCTATGTTTCATGGTAAGATATAATATGATTTGCGAAGTGTTATGTATTCCTCGTCTACACTTCAAATGAATGTAAATGCGACACTTCCTTGCAAGGAAATAGCGTTTGCACATATCTACGTATCGAAGCAATAGAGTTCAAATGCTTCTTAAAACGAGATATTGCATCTCATATCTATGTTTCATGATAAGATATAATATTCATTACGAAGTGTTATGCATTCCTGGTCTACGATTCAAATGAATGTAAATGCGACACTTCCTTGCAAGGAGATAGCGTTTGCAGATGTCTACGTATCGAAGCAATAGAGTTCATATGATTCTTAAAACGCGATATCGCATCTCAATTCTATGTTTCATGGTAAGATATAACAGGATTTGCGAAGTGTTATGTATTCCTCGTCTACACTTCAAATGAATGTGAATGCGACACTTCCTCGCTAGGAAATGGCGTTTGCAGATGTCTACGTATCGTAGCAATAGAGTTCTTATGATTCTTAAAACGCGATATCGCATCTCATTTCTATGTTTCATGGTAAGATATAATATGATTTGCGAAGTGTTATGTATTCCTCGTCTACACTTCAAATGAATGTGAATGCGACACTTCCTTGCATGGAAATAGCGTTTGCAGATGTCTACGTATCGTAGCAATAGAGTTCTTATGATTCTTAAAACGCGATATTGCATCTCATTTCTATGTTTCATGGTAAGGTATAATATGATTTGCGAAGTGTCATGTATTCCTCGTCTACACTTCAAATGAATGTAAATGCGACACTTCCTTGCTAGGAAATAGCGTCTGAAGATGTCTAGGTATCGTAGCAATAGAGTTCTAATGCTTCTTAAAACGCGATATCGCATCTCATTTCTATGTTTCATGGTAAGATATAATATGATTTGCGAAGTGTTATGTATTCCTCGTCTACACTTCAAATGAATGTAAATGCGACACTTCCTTGCAAGGAAATAGCGTTTGCACATATCTACGTATCGAAGCAATAGAGTTCAAATGCTTCTTAAAACGAGATATTGCATCTCATATCTATGTTTCATGATAAGATATAATATTCATTACGAAGTGTTATGCATTCCTGGTCTACGATTCAAATGAATGTAAATGCGACACTTCCTTGCAAGGAAATAGCGTTTGCAGATGTCTACGTATCGAAGCAATAGAGTTCAAATGCTTCTTAAAACGAGATATTGCATCTTATATCTATGTTTCATGGTAAGATATAATATGATTTGCGAAGTGTTATGTATTCCTCGTCTGCACTTCAAATGAATGTAAATGCGACACTTCCTTGCAAGGAAATAGCGTTTGCACATATCTACGTATCGAAGCAATAGAGTTCAAATGCTTCTTAAAACGAGATATTGCATCTCATATCTATGTTTCATAATAAGATATAATATTCATTGCGAAGTGTTATGCATTCCTCGTCTACGATTCAAATGAATGTAAATGCGACACTTCCATGCAAGGAAATAGCGTTTGCAGATGTCTACGTATCGTAGCAATAGAGTTCTTATGATTCTTAAAACGCGATATCGCATCTCATTTCTATGTTTCATGGTAAGATATAATATGATTTGCGAAGTGTTATGCATTCCTCGTCTACACTTCAAATGAATGTGAATGCGACACTTCCTTGCATGGAAATAGCGTTTGCAGATGTCTACGTATCGTAGCAATAGAGTTCTTATGATTCTTAAAACGCGATATTGCATCTCATTTCTATGTTTCATGGTAAGATATAACATGATTTGCGAAGTGTTATATATTCCCCGTCTACACATCAAATGAATGTGAATGCGACACTTCCTCGCTAGGAAATAGCGTCTGAAGATGTCTAGGTATTTTAGCAATAGAGTTCTTATGATTCTTAAAACGCGATATTGCATCTCATTTCAATGTTTCATGGTAAGATATAATATGATATGCGAAGTGTCATGTATTCCTCGTCTACACTTCAAATGAATGTAAATGCGACACTTCCTTGCTAGGAAATAGCGTCTGAAGATGTCTAGGTATCGTAGCAATAGAGTTCTAATGCTTCTCAAAACGCGATATCGCATCTCATTTCTATGTTTCATGGTAAGATATAACATGATTTGCGAAGTGTTATGTATTCCCCGTCTACACTTCAAATGAATGTGAATGCGACACTTCCTTGCTAGGAAATAGCGTTTGCAGATGTCTACGTATGGTTGCAATAGATTTCTAATGCTTCTTAAAACGCGATATCGCATCTCATTTCTATGTTTCATGGTAAGATATAATATTCATTGCGAAGTGTTATGCATTCCTCGTCTACGATTCAAATGAAAGTAAATGCGACACTTCCTTGCATGGAAATAGCGTTTGCAGATGTCTACGTATCGTAGCAATAGAGTTCTTATGATTCTTAAAAAGCGATATTGCATCTCATTTCTATGTTTCATGGTAAGATATAATATGATATGCGAAGTGTCATGTATTCCTCGTCTACACTTCAAATGAATGTAAATGCGACACTTCCTTGCTAGGAAATAGCGTCTGAAGATGTCTAGGTATCGTAGCAATAGAGTTCTAATGCTTCTTAAAATGCGATATCGCATCTCATTTCTATGTTTCATGGTAAGATATAATATGATTTGCGAAGTTTTATGTATTCCTCGTCTACACTTCAAATGAATGTAAATGCGACACTTCCTTGCTAGGATATAGCGTTTGCAGATGTCTACGTATCGTAGCAATAGATTTCTAATGCTTCTTAAAACGCGATATCGCACCTCATTTCTATGTTTCATGGTAAGATATAATATTCATTGCGAAGTGTTATGCATTCCTCGTCTACGCTTCAAATCAACGTAAATGCGACACTTCCTTGCAAGGAAATAGTGTTTGCAGATGCCTACGTATCGAAGCAATAGAGTTCAAATGCTTCTTAAAACGAGATATTGCATCTCATATCTATGTTTCATAATAAGATATAATATTCATTGCGAAGTGTTATGCATTCCTCGTCTACGCTTCAAATCAACGTAAATGCGACACTTCCTTGCAAGGAAATAGTGTTTGCAGATGCCTACGTATCGAAGCAATAGAGTTCAAATGCTTCTTAAAACGAGATATTGCATCTCATATCTATGTTTCATAATAAGATATAATATTCATTGCGAAGTGTTATGCATTCCTCGTCTACGATTCAAATGAATGTAAATGCGACACTTCCTTGCAAGGAAATAGCGTTTGCAGATGTCTACGTATCGTAGCAATAGAGTTCTTATGATTCTTAAAACGCGATATCGCATCTCATTTCTATGTTTCATGGTAAGATATAATATGACATGCGAAGTGTCATGTATTCCTCGTCTACACTTCAAATGAATGTAAATGCGACACTTCCTCGCTAGGAAATGGCGTTTGCAGATGTCTACGTATCGTAGCAATAGTTTTCTAATGCTTCCTAAAACGCAATATCGCATCTCATTTCTATGTTTCATGGTAAGATATAATATGATTTGCGAAGTGTTATGTATTCCTCGTCTACACTTCAAATGAATGTAAATGCGACACTTCCTTGCTAGGAAATAGCGTTTGCAGATGTCTACGTATCGTAGCAATAGATTTCTAATGCTTCTTAAAACGCGATATCGCACCTCATTTCTATGTTTCATGGTAAGATATAATATTCATTGCGAAGTGTTATGCATTCCTCGTCTACGCTTCAAATCAACGTAAATGCGAAACTTCCTTGCAAGGAAATAGTGTTTGCAGATGCCTACGTATCGAAGCAATAGAGTTCAAATGCTTCTTAAAACGAGATATTGCATCTCATATCTATGTTTCATAATAAGATATAATATTCATTGCGAAGTGTTATGCATTCCTCGTCTACGATTCAAATGAACGTACATGCGACACTTCCTTGCAAGGAAATAGCGTTTGCAGATGCCTACGTATCGAAGCAATAGAGTTCTAATGCTTCTTAAAATGCGATATCGCATCTCATTTCTATGTTTCATGGTAAGATATAATATGATTTGCGAAGTTTTATGTATTCCTCGTCTACACTTCAAATGAATGTAAATGCGACACTTCCTTGCTAGGATATAGCGTTTGCAGATGTCTACGTATCGTAGCAATAGATTTCTAATGCTTCTTAAAACGCGATATCGCACCTCATTTCTATGTTTCATGGTAAGATATAATATTCATTGCGAAGTGTTATGCATTCCTCGTCTACGCTTCAAATCAACGTAAATGCGACACTTCCTTGCAAGGAAATAGTGTTTGCAGATGCCTACGTATCGAAGCAATAGAGTTCAAATGCTTCTTAAAACGAGATATTGCATCTCATATCTATGTTTCATAATAAGATATAATATTCATTGCGAAGTGTTATGCATTCCTCGTCTACGATTCAAATGAATGTAAATGCGACACTTCCTTGCAAGGAAATAGCGTTTGCAGATGTCTACGTATCGTAGCAATAGAGTTCTTATGATTCTTAAAACGCGATATCGCATCTCATTTCTATGTTTCATGGTAAGATATAATATGACATGCGAAGTGTCATGTATTCCTCGTCTACACTTCAAATGAATGTAAATGCGACACTTCCTCGCTAGGAAATGGCGTTTGCAGATGTCTACGTATCGTAGCAATAGTTTTCTAATGCTTCCTAAAACGCAATATCGCATCTCATTTCTATGTTTCATGGTAAGATATAATATGATTTGCGAAGTGTTATGTATTCCTCGTCTACACTTCAAATGAATGTAAATGCGACACTTCCTTGCTAGGAAATAGCGTTTGCAGATGTCTACGTATCGTAGCAATAGATTTCTAATGCTTCTTAAAACGCGATATCGCACCTCATTTCTATGTTTCATGGTAAGGTATAATATGATTTGCGAAGTGTCATGTATTCCTCGTCTGCACTTCAAATGAATGTAATTGCGACACTTGCTTGCAAGGAAATAGCGTTTGCAGATGTCTCCGTATCGTAGCAATAGAGCTCTTATGATTCTTGAAACGCGATATCGAATCTCATTTCTATGTTTCATGGTAAGATATAATATGATATGCGAAGTGTCATGTATTCCTCGTCTACACTTCAAATGAATGTAAATGCGACACTTCCTTGCTAGGAAATAGCGTCTGAAGATGTCTAGGTATCGTAGCAATAGAGTTCTAATGCTTCTTAAAATGCGATATCGCATCTCATTTCTATGTTTCATGGTAAGATATAATATGATTTGCGAAGTTTTATGTATTCCTCGTCTACACTTCAAATGAATGTAAATGCGACACTTCCTTGCTAGGATATAGCGTTTGCAGATGTCTACGTATCGTAGCAATAGATTTCTAATGCTTCTTAAAACGCGATATCGCACCTCATTTCTATGTTTCATGGTAAGATATAATATTCATTGCGAAGTGTTATGCATTCCTCGTCTACGCTTCAAATCAACGTAAATGCGACACTTCCTTGCAAGGAAATAGTGTTTGCAGATGCCTACGTATCGAAGCAATAGAGTTCAAATGCTTCTTAAAACGAGATATTGCATCTCATATCTATGTTTCATAATAAGATATAATATTCATTGCGAAGTGTTATGCATTCCTCGTCTACGATTCAAATGAATGTAAATGCGACACTTCCTTGCAAGGAAATAGCGTTTGCAGATGTCTACGTATCGTAGCAATAGAGTTCTTATGATTCTTAAAACGCGATATCGCATCTCATTTCTATGTTTCATGGTAAGATATAATATGACATGCGAAGTGTCATGTATTCCTCGTCTACACTTCAAATGAATGTAAATGCGACACTTCCTCGCTAGGAAATGGCGTTTGCAGATGTCTACGTATCGTAGCAATAGTTTTCTAATGCTTCCTAAAACGCAATATCGCATCTCATTTCTATGTTTCATGGTAAGATATAATATGATTTGCGAAGTGTTATGTATTCCTCGTCTACACTTCAAATGAATGTAAATGCGACACTTCCTTGCTAGGAAATAGCGTTTGCAGATGTCTACGTATCGTAGCAATAGATTTCTAATGCTTCTTAAAACGCGATATCGCACCTCATTTCTATGTTTCATGGTAAGATATAATATTCATTGCGAAGTGTTATGCATTCCTCGTCTACGCTTCAAATCAACGTAAATGCGAAACTTCCTTGCAAGGAAATAGTGTTTGCAGATGCCTACGTATCGAAGCAATAGAGTTCAAATGCTTCTTAAAACGAGATATTGCATCTCATATCTATGTTTCATAATAAGATATAATATTCATTGCGAAGTGTTATGCATTCCTCGTCTACGATTCAAATGAACGTACATGCGACACTTCCTTGCAAGGAAATAGCGTTTGCAGATGCCTACGTATCGAAGCAATAGAGTTCAAATGCTTCTTAAAACGAGATATTGCATTTCATATCTATGTTTCATGGTAAGGTATAATATGATTTGCGAAGTGTCATGTATTCCTCGTCTGCACTTCAAATGAATGTAAATGCGACACTTCCTTGCATGGAAATAGCGTTTGCAGATGTCTACGTATCGTAGCAATAGAGTTCTTATGATTCTTAAAGCGCGATATCGCATCTCATTTCTATGTTTCATGATAAGATATAATATTCATTACGAAGTGTTATGCATTCCTGGTCTACGATTCAAATGAATGTAAATGCGGCACTTCCTTGCTAGGAAATAGCGTCTGAAGATGTCTACGTATCGTAGCAATAGAGTTCTTATGATTCTTAAAACGCGATATTGCATCTCATTTCTATGTTTCATGGTAAGATATAACATGATTTGCGAAGTGTTATGTATTCCTCGTCTACACTTCAAATGAATGTGAATGCGACACTTCGTCGCTAGGAAATGGCGTTTGCAGATGTCTACGTATCGTAGCAATAGTTTGCTAATGCTTCCTAAAACGCGATATCGCATCTCATTTCTGTGTTTCATGGTAAGATATAACACGATTTGCGAAGTGTTATGTATTCCTCGTCTACACTTCAAATGAATGTAAATGCGACACTTCCTTGCTAGGAAATAGCGCCTGCAGATGTCTAGGTATCGTAGCGATAGAGTTATAATGCTACTTAAAACGCGATACCGCATCTCATTTCTATGTTTCATGGTAAGATATAATATTCATTGCGAAGTGTTATGAATTCCTCGTCTACGCTTCAAATGAACGTAAATGCGACAATTCCTTGCAAGGAAATAGCGTTTGCAGATGCCTACGTATCGAAGCAATAGAGTTCAAATGCTTCTTAAAACGAGATATTGCATCTCATATCTATGTTTCATAATAAGATATAATATTCATTGCGAAGTGTTATGCATTCCACGTCTACGCTTCAAATGAACGTAAATGCGACACTTCCTTGCAAGGAAATAGCGTTTGCAGATGCCTACGTATCGAAGCAATGGAGTTCAAATGCTTCTTAAAACGAGATATTGCATCTCATATCTATGTTTCATAATAAGATTTAATATTCATTGCGAAGTGTTATGCATTCCTCGTCTACGATTCAAATGAATGTAAATGCGACACTTCCTTGCAAGGAAATAGCGTTTGCAGATGTCTACGTATCGTAGCAATAGAGTTCTTATGATTCTTAAAACGCGATATCGCATCTCATTTCTATGTTTCATGGTAAGATATAATATGATTTGCGAAGTGTTATGTATTCCTCGTCTACACTTCAAATGGATGTAAATGCGACACTTCCTTGCAAGGAAATAGCGTTTGCAGATATCTACGTATCGAAGCAATAGAGTTCAAATGCTTCTTAAAACGAGATATTGCATCTCATATCTATGTTTCATGATAAGATATAATATTCAACACGACGTGTTATGCATTCCTGGTCTACGATTCAAATGAATGTAAATGCGACACTTCCTTGCAAGGAAATAGCGTTTGCAGATGTCTACGTATCGACGCAATAGAGTTCAAATGCTTCTTAAAACGAGATATTGCATCTCATATCTATGTTTCATGATAAGATATAATATTCATTGCGCAGTGTTATGTATTCCTCGTCTACACTTCAAATGAATGTGAATGCGACACTTCCTTGCATGGAAATAGCGCTTGCAGATGTCTACGTATCGTAGCAATAGAGTTCTTATGATTCTTAAAACGCGATATCGCATCTCATTTCTATGTTTCATGGTAAGATATAATATAATTTGCGAAGTGTTATGTATTCCTCGTCTACACTTCAAATGAATGTGAATGCGACACTTCCTTGCATGGAAATAGCGTTTGCAGATGTCTACGTATCGTAGCAATAGAGTTCTTATGATTCTTAAAACGCGATATTGCATCTCATTTCTATGTTTCATGGTAAGGTATGATATGTTTTGCGAAGTGTCATGTATTCCTCGTCTGCACTTCAAATGAATGTAAATGCGACACTTGCTTGCAAGGAAATAGCGTTTGCAGATGTCTCCGTATCGTAGCAATAGAGTTCTTATGATTCTTAAAACGCGATATCGCATCTCATTTCTATGTTTCATGGTAAGATATAATATGATATGCGAAGTGTCATGTATTCCTCGTCTACACTTCAAATGAATGTAAATGCGACACTTCCTTGCTAGGAAATAGCGTCTGAAGATGTCTAGGTATCGTAGCAATAGAGTTCTAATGCTTCTTAAAACGCGATATCGCATCTCATTTCTATGTTTCATGGTAAGATATAATATGATTTGCGAAGTGTTATGTATTCCTCGTCTACACTTCAAATGAATGTAAATGCGACACTTCCTTGCAAGGAAATAGCGTTTGCACATATCTACGTATCGAAGCAATAGAGTTCAAATGCTTCTTAAAACGAGATATTGCATCTCATATCTATGTTTCATGATAAGATATAATATTCATTACGAAGTGTTATGCATTCCTGGTCTACGATTCAAATGAATGTAAATCCGACACTTCCTTGCAAGGAAATAGCGTTTGCAGATGTCTACGTATCGAAGCAATAGAGTTCAAACGCTTCTTAAAACGAGATATTGCATCTCATATCTATGTTTCATGATAAGATATAATATTCATTGCGAAGTGTTATGCATTCCTCGTCTACGATTCAAATGAAAGTAAATGCGACACTTCCTTGCAAGGAAATAGAGTTTGCAGATATCTACGTATCGTAGCAATAGAGTTCATATGATTCTTAAAACGCGATATCGCATCTCATTTCTATGTTTCATGGTAAGATATAACATGATTCGCGAAGTGTTATGTATTCCTCGTCTACACTTCAAATGAATGTGAATGCGACACTTCCTCGCTAGGAAATGGCGTTTGCAGATGTCTACGTATCGTAGCAATAGTTTTCTAATGCTTCCTAAAACGCGATATCGCATCTCATTTCTGTGTTTCATGGTAAGATATAACACGATTTGCGAAGTGTTATGTATTCCTCGTCTACACTTCAAATGAATGTAAATGCGACACTTCCTTGCTAGGAAATAGCGTTTGCAGATGTCTACGTATCGTAGCAATAGTTTTCTAATGCTTCCTAAAACGCGATATCGCATCTCATTTCTGTGTTTCATGGTAAGATATAACACGATTTGCGAAGTGTTATGTATTCCTCGTCTACACTTCAAATCAATGTAAATGCGACACTTCCTTGCTAGGAAATAGCGTTTGCAGATGTCTACGTATCGTAGCAATAGATTTCTAATGCTTCTTAAAACGCGATGTCGCATCTCATTTCCATGTTACATGGTAAGATATAATATTCATTGCGAAGTGTTATGCATTCCTCGTCTACGCTTCAAATGAACGTAAATGCGACACTTCCTTGCAAGGAAATAGCGTTTGCAGATGCCTACGTATCGAAGCAATAGAGTTCAAATGCTTCTTAAAACGAGATATTGCATTTCATATCTATGTTTCATGGTAAGATATAATATGATATGCGAAGTGTCATGTATTCCTCGTATACACTTCAAATGAATGTAAATGCGACACTTCCTTGCTAGGAAATAGCGTCTGAAGATGTCTAGGTATCGTAGCAATAGAGTTCTAATGCTTCTTAAAACGCGATATCGCATCTCATCTCTATGTTTCATGGTAAGATATAATATGATTTGCGAAGTGTTATGTATTCCTCGTCTACACTTCAAATGAATGTAAATGCGACACTTCCTTGCAAGGAAATAGCGTTTGCACATATCTACGTATCGAAGCAATAGAGTTCAAATGCTTCTTAAAACGAGATATTGCATCTCATATCTATGTTTCATGATAAGATATAATATTCATTACGAAGTGTTATGCATTCCTGGTCTACGATTCAAATGAATGTAAATGCGACACTTCCTTGCAAGGAGATAGCGTTTGCAGATGTCTACGTATCGAAGCAATAGAGTTCATATGATTCTTAAAACGCGATATCGCATCTCAATTCTATGTTTCATGGTAAGATATAACAGGATTTGCGAAGTGTTATGTATTCCTCGTCTACACTTCAAATGAATGTGAATGCGACACTTCCTCGCTAGGAAATGGCGTTTGCAGATGTCTACGTATCGTAGCAATAGAGTTCTTATGATTCTTAAAACGCGATATCGCATCTCATTTCTATGTTTCATGGTAAGATATAATATGATTTGCGAAGTGTTATGTATTCCTCGTCTACACTTCAAATGAATGTGAATGCGACACTTCCTTGCATGGAAATAGCGTTTGCAGATGTCTACGTATCGTAGCAATAGAGTTCTTATGATTCTTAAAACGCGATATTGCATCTCATTTCTATGTTTCATGGTAAGGTATAATATGATTTGCGAAGTGTCATGTATTCCTCGTCTACACTTCAAATGAATGTAAATGCGACACTTCCTTGCAAGGAAATAGAGTTTGCAGATGTCTACGTATCGTAGCAATAGAGTTCATATGATTCTTAAAACGCGATATCGCATCTCATTTCTATGTTTCATGGTAAGATATAACATGATTTGCGAAGTGTTATGTATTCCTCGTCTACACTTCAAATGAATGTGAATGCGACACTTCCTCGCTAGGAAATGGCGTTTGCAGATGTCTACGTATCGTAGCAATAGTTTTCTAATGCTTCCTAAAACGCGATATCGCATCTCATTTCCGTGTTTCATGGTAAGATATAACACGATTTGCGAAGTGTTATGTATTCCTCGTCTACACTTCAAATCAATGTAAATGCGACACTTCCTTGCTAGGAAATAGCGTTTGCAGATGTCTACGTATCGTAGCAATAGATTTCTAATGCTTCTTAAAACGCGATGTCGCATCTCATTTCCATGTTACATGGTAAGATATAATATTCATTGCGAAGTGTTATGCATTCCTCGTCTACGCTTCAAATGAACGTAAATGCGACACTTCCTTGCAAGGAAATAGCGTTTGCAGATGCCTACGTATCGAAGCAATAGAGTTCAAATGCTTCTTAAAACGAGATATTGCATTTCATATCTATGTTTCATGGTAAGATATAATATGATATGCGAAGTGTCATGTATTCCTCGTATACACTTCAAATGAATGTAAATGCGACACTTCCTTGCTAGGAAATAGCGTCTGAAGATGTCTAGGTATCGTAGCAATAGAGTTCTAATGCTTCTTAAAACGCGATATCGCATCTCATCTCTATGTTTCATGGTAAGATATAATATGATTTGCGAAGTGTTATGTATTCCTCGTCTACACTTCAAATGAATGTAAATGCGACACTTCCTTGCAAGGAAATAGCGTTTGCACATATCTACGTATCGAAGCAATAGAGTTCAAATGCTTCTTAAAAGGAGATATTGCATCTCATATCTATGTTTCATGATAAGATATAATATTCATTACGAAGTGTTATGCATTCCTGGTCTACGATTCAAATGAATGTAAATGCGACACTTCCTTGCAAGGAAATAGCGTTTGCAGATGTCTACGTATCGAAGCAATAGAGTTCATATGATTCTTAAAACGCGATATCGCATCTCAATTCTATGTTTCATGGTAAGATATAACATGATTTGCGAAGTGTTAAGTATTCCTCGTCTACACTTCAAATGAATGTGAATGCGACACTTCCTCGCTAGGAAATGGCGTTTGCAGATGTCTACGTATCGTAGCAATAGTTTTCTAATGCTTCCTAAAACGCGATATCGCATCTCATTTCTGTGTTTCATGGTAAGATATAACACTGATTTGCGAAGTGTTATGTATTCCTCGTCTACACTTCAAATGAATGTAAATGCGACACTTCCTTGCTAGGAAATAGCGTTTGCAGATGCCTACGTATCGAAGCAATAGAGTTCTTATTATTCTTAAAACGCGATATCGCATCTCATTTCTATGTTTCATGGTAAGATATAATATGATATGCGAAGTGTCATGTATTCCTCGTCTACACTTCAAATGAATGTAAATGCGACACTTCCTTGCTAGGAAATAGCGTCTGAAGATGTCTAGGTATCGTAGCAATAGAGTTCTAATGCTTCTTAAAACGCGATATCGCATCTCATTTCTATGTTTCATGGTAAGATATAATATGATTTGCGAAGTGTTATGTATTCCTCGTCTACACTTCAAATGAATGTAAATGCGACACTTCCTTGCAAGGAAATAGCGTTTGCACATATCTACGTATCGAAGCAATAGAGTTCAAATGCTTCTTAAAACGATATATTGCATCTCATATCTATGTTTCATGATAAGATATAATATTCATTGCAAAGTGTTATGCATTCCTCGTCTACGATTCAAATGAAAGTAAATGCGACACTTCCTTGCAAGGAAATAGAGTTTGCAGATGCCTACGTATCGAAGCAATAGAGTTCAAATGCTTCTTAAAACGAGATATTGCATCTCATATCTATGTTTCATAATAAGATATAATATTCATTGCGAAGTGTTATGCATTCCTCGTCTACGATTCAAATGAACGTAAATGCGACACTTCCTTGCAAGGAAATAGCGTTTGCAGATGCCTACGTATCGAAGCAATAGAGTTCAAATGCTTCTTAAAACGAGATATTGCATCTCATATCTATGTTTCATAATAAGATATAATATTCATTGCGAAGTGTTATGCATTCCTCGTCTACGATTCAAATGAAAGTAAATGCGACACTTCCTTGCAAGGAAATAGAGTTTGCAGATGCCTACGTATCGAAGCAATAGAGTTCAAATGCTTCTTAAAAGGAGATATTGCATCTCATATCTATGTTTCATAATAAGATATAATATTCATTGCGAAGTGTTATGCATTCCTCGTCTACGATTCAAATGAACGTAAATGCGACACTTCCTTGCAAGGAAATAGCGTTTGCAGATTGCTACGTATCGAAGCAATAGAGTTCAAATGCTTCTTAAAACGAGATATTGCATCTCATATCTATGTTTCATAATAAGATATAATATTCATTGCGAAGTGTTATGCATTCCTCGTCTACGATTCAAATGAATGTAAATGCGACACTTCCTTGCAAGGAAATAGCGTCTGCAGATGTCTAGGTATCGTAGCAATAGTGTTCTAATGCTTCTTAAAACGAGATATTGCATCTCATATCTATGTTTCATGATAAGATATAATATTCATTGCGAAGTGTTATGCATTCCTCGTCTACGATTCAAATGAAAGTAAATGCGACACTTCCTTTCATGGAAATAGCGTTTGCAGATGTCTACGTATCGTAGCAATAGAGTTCTTATGATTCTTAAAACGCGATATCGCATCTCATTTCTATGTTTCATAGTAAGATATAATATTCATTGCGAAGTGTTATGCATTCCTCGTCTACGATTCAAATGAAAGTAAATGCGACACTTCCTTGCATGGAAATAGCGTTTGCAGATGTCTACGTATCGTAGCAATAGAGTTCTTATGATTCTTAAAACGCGATATCGCATCTCATTTCTATGTTTCATGGTAAGATATAATATGATATGCGAAGTGTCATGTATTCCTCGTCTACACTTCAAATGAATGTAAATGCGACACTCCCTTGCTAGGAAATAGCGTTTGCACATGTCTACGTATCGTAGCAATAGATTTCAATTGCTTCTTAAAACGCGATATCGCATCTCATTTCTATGTTTCATGGTAAGATATAATATTCATTGCGAAGTGTTATGCATTCCTCGTCTACGATTCAAATGAATGTAAATGCGACACTTCCTTGCAAGGAAATAGCGTTTGCAGATGTCTACGTATCGTAGCAATAGAGTTCTTATGATTCTTAAAACGCGATATCGCATCTCATTTCTATGTTTCGTGGTAAGATATAATATGATTTGCGAAGTGTTATGTATTCCTCGTCTACACTTCAAATGGATGTAAATGCGACACTTCCTTGCAAGGAAATAGCGTTTGCAGATATCTACGTATCGAAGCAATAGAGTTCAAATGCTTCTTAAAACGAGATATTGCATCTCATATCTATGTTTCATGATAAGATATAATATTCAACACGACGTGTTATGCATTCCTGGTCTACGATTCAAATGAATGTAAATGCGACACTTCCTTGCAAGGAAATAGCGTTTGCAGATGTCTACGTATCGACGCAATAGAGTTCAAATGCTTCTTAAAACGAGATATTGCATCTCATATCTATGTTTCATGATAAGATATAATATTCATTGCGCAGTGTTATGTATTCCTCGTCTACACTTCAAATGAATGTGAATGCGACACTTCCTTGCATGGAAATAGCGCTTGCAGATGTCTACGTATCGTAGCAATAGAGTTCTTATGATTCTTAAAACGCGATATCGCATCTCATTTCTATGTTTCATGGTAAGATATAATATGATTTGCGAAGTGTTATGTATTCCTCGTCTACACTTCAAATGAATGTAAATGCGACACTTCCTTGCTAGGAAATAGCGTCTGAAGATGTCTAGGTATCGTAGCAATAGAGTTCTAATGCTACTTAAAACGCGATACCGCATCTCATTTCTATGTTTCATGGTAAGATATATTATGATTTGCGAAGTGTCATGTATTCCTCGTCTACACTTCAAATGAATGTAAATGCGACACTTCCTTGCCAGGAAATAGCGTTTGCAGATGTCTACGTATCGTAGCAATAGATTTCTAATGCTTCTTAAAACGCGATATCGCATCTCATTTCTATGTTTCATGGTAAGATATAATATTCATTGCGAAGTGTTATGCATTCCTCGTCTACGCTTCAAATGAACGTAAATGCGACAATTCCTTGCAAGGAAATAGCGTTTGCAGATGCCTACGTATCGAAGCAATAGAGTTCAAATGCTTCTTAAAACGAGATATTGCATCTCATATCTATGTTTCATAATAAGATATAATATTCATTGCGAAGTGTTATGCATTCCTCGTCTACGCTTCAAATGAACGTAAATGCGACACTTCCTTGCAAGGAAATAGCGTTTGCAGATGCCTACGTATCGAAGCAATAGAGTTCAAATGCTTCTTAAAACGAGATATTGCATCTTATATCTATGTTTCATGATAAGATATAATATTCATTGCGAAGTGTTATGCATTCCACGTCTACGATTCAAATGAAAGTAAATGCGACACTTCCTTGCAAGGAAATAGAGTTTGCAGATGTCTACGTATCGTAGCAATAGAGTTCATATGATTCTTAAAACGCGATATCGCATCTCATTTCTATGTTTCATGGTAAGATATAACATGATTTGCGAAGTGTTATGTATTCCTCGTCTACACTTCAAATGAATGTGAATGCGACACTTCCTCGCTAGGAAATGGCGTTTGCAGATGTCTACGTATCGTAGCAATAGTTTTCTAATGCTTCCTAAAACGCGATATCGCATCTCATTTCTATGTTTCATGGTAAGATATAATATGATTTGCGAAGTGTTATGTATTCCTCGTCTACACTTCAAATCAATGTAAATGCGACACTTCCTTGCTAGGAAATAGCGTTTGCAGATGTCTACGTATCGTATGTGACGTCAGGCGTAGCGCCTGCCACCCATTACATACGTCAGCATCCTCGTAACCTCCAGCATCGACCCCTGGACACAGGCAACCTGCAATACTCGCCTGAAGTATCGGCAACCAGCAGAGTTCGCGCGCGCACGACCGCACGCACTCAGTCGTACCTGCAAGGACCGCTGTCTCGCTCGCACCTACGAGCAACCCTATCGCCCTCTCATCAGGAATTCCGCCCAACAGAGAGAAGAAGCCGCAGTCCGTCGCCGCAATGGGGACTTTTCCAGTTCAGGGAATCTACGTTGCCTGAACCTACGTACTATTTTTAGAATAAGCCTATAATACTCATAGATATAAGTACTCGACACGAATTGTAACACACCACAACACACATGTAATTCTAAGTCCTTATTCTTAAGATTAGACGCTAGATGCGCCCAGGCTATCGGCACGAGCCGCTAGCCCCACCACGAGCCGCGAGTCCCCACTCGCTGGACCGCGCGCTCCCTACCACGAGCGCCTGCGACCGTAGCGCCTCGCGAACCGAGGAGGTCCCAGACGCGCCTCGAGAGACACATTCGGGTCCTCGGGCTTCTAGAGTTAACATCGATCTTCCATCTCAAGCCGCCTCAATGTGGGGTCTAGGCTACGCGTTGCTATTTCCATTTTACTAGTTCTAACTTAGAATAATTTCACTTTTGTACACTTTAACTTAGAATATATTTTACTTTAGTTACTAAATCCAATCTACAAGTTCTTTTACCAGTTCTACTAGTTCCTATTCCAATAATTACTAAATCTAAACATAATATACTAGTTCTTACGTTAAAACATTATTCTTAAACTACGAATTCTACGACGTGTTCCTTCCAACAACTGGGTTGCGTTTGTTCACCTTGAAGGAGTATAGAACTCAGCTTTGCGACGTTGCGATAGAGCGGACCGCCGCTTATCCTTCTGAACATTGCCTGAAAGTACAGAAAAACTGGGTGAATGAAACGTGGATCCGGTTCGCGAAGAACACGACGCGCGGGTCGTAAGAATTTTATACGTTCACTTGTTCGTGAATACCTGGGAGATACACCCCGAGTCCTCGTACCGCAGCAACCTGTCGTCATCGTTCCGGTTCAGTCACAGTTTTCCGAAACGCCGATCAACGCCGATTCGCCTGCCTCTGCAGCCAACGTCTCTGCAATATCCACAGTCTCCGCTGAATCTACTCTGCATCCAGACCGCTGTTTCCCGTTTTGCTGGAAGTTAATCGAAGTCACCGTCAACATCAACCGACCGATCGCTGCATCGATACCTACCAACGACCCCCGACGCACATTCTACCTGCGTATCGAGACTGAAGCCAGCGAAAGGTAAGGCTTTTCCATCATATCGCGAGTGTTTTTCCCGCGTCGCGTAAGCCAAAAATATCGGACCCGGTCGTAACGCGTTCCCGCGGACCGAAAACCGTATAAATAGGCTCGTGTCGTGAAGCCTCCGGATAAACGAAAAATTCTTTCGCCGGACGTGACATAAATTTGGTGACAGCGGTGGGATTGTCGCGCTTACCTTGCTTTAATTCGACTGTTAGGGTACGCGAACAGCCATGGCTACGCGCACGCCAGTTAAACGCACGCGTCTCCAATCGCAAAAGGACACCGCCAACGAAACCGAACACCGCCAAGTCCTAGAATTCCATGACGCGCCCGCTACAGACGCCGCCGCCGTTCCTACAAATCCGATAGCTTCGACTTCTGCGAATAAAGACAAAGAACAGACGATTATAAGTTTGACGCATCAGATGGAAATATTACGGCAAGAACTAGATTCACTGCGCGCTAACCAGTCGACCAACGCTGAGGCGATTTCTTTTGGCACACCACGTACTCAGACATTTGTACCCTCCGTATCCGATACTCTAACACCGCATTCAGATAAACTGTCTTTCCGCGAAGCCCTCGAAAGCGTCCCAATATTCGACGGGAAAAATATTCCTGTGCTGCAGTTTATCCGGGCATGTAAACGAGCCAAAGAATTAGTGTCGCCCGACGCAGAACCTTCGCTTACGCGGTTAATAATCAACCGTCTTCGGGGTCGAGCTTACCTGGCGGTCGAGGACGAACCGTGCACCTCGATCAGGCAATTAGCCGACGTTTTACGGTCAGCCTTCGGTTCATTAAAATCTACAGACCATTACCGCGGAGAATTGACGAACACCTTCATGCGTCCCGGTGAACACATTTTGGATTTTATAGGCCGTGTTAAAGATTTACGAAATGCGGCAATTGATTGTGAACGGTACGACCCCGCAGAACTAATTAACTCGCGTTCCGGTATTGATGCTCTCACTTTGAGGTGCTTCTGTGACGGACTTATTCCTGAGATTCGTTTAGCGATGAACAGTCGGTTATATGACAACTTTAACGATGCATTCGCTCACGCGAAAGAATTATATCGTCGGTATGAATTAGATAGAGAACGACTCGTCACATCGCGCCAGCGTAGCGAACCTTCATTTAACGAACGCCGTATCGAAAATATCTGCAGTAAATGCAATAGCCGAAATCATAGTACGCGCGATTGTAGAGTTAATAATAATCCCCGGCCGTATGTTACTTACCCTCGCGACGAACCGCCGAGGGATCCGCGCCGTTTCCAAGACAATAGACCCCAAATAACGGGACCTCCGCGCGGTCAGTACGCGCCGCGCGACCGATTCGAAACTACCTGTCGATATTGCAAATATCCAGGGCACACTATCGATGAGTGCCGAAAACGCATATATAATAATTCAATTACAAATAGAAACGTCGAAAATAATATCCGCCAGCGTCAGGGAAACGAGAACGGCCTCCAGATCCGCCGCGAGACGGCACGCGGGGCCGCATCGAATCACAACGTTCTCGCAATAACGGAAGAGAGAGAGAAGATATAAATTATAGAGCCGCGGTTAATGTAACCGGAAAAACGAGCGTTCCTACCGTAATAATAGATTCTAAATCGTTAATTCAACCGGTCATAATGATGATTGATACCGGGGCGGAAATCAATGTAATAAAGGAGAACTTTCTTAGGAAAGACATCCCAGTAAACCGCGCCGAGCAGTTAACTATCACCGGGGTTACTCAGGGCACCGTAGGCACGTTAGGAACCGTCACATTATTTATGTTCTCGCGAGAAGTGCCTTTCAACGTAGTCAGCTCAGAATTTCCTATCAAGACAGCCGGAATCCTAGGATCAGGCTTCTGTGCGGACGCCGACATCTCCTTCAGAGATAAATTCATTCTTTGGCACGGTAATCGCATACCGTTCGCGTGTCGAAAGGACACAGTCGAGAAAATAACACTTCCTCCACGAACCAACTCAGGAATTCGCGTTAGGGTAATTAACTCCAACGTTGATGAGGGAATAATCCCCAAAGTTGAGCTCGCCGAGGGAGTATATTTCGGTAACGCGATAGTACGCATCGAAAAGGGACATGCGGTGACGCGCATAATAAATGCGACCGACCGCGAAATGACGATCCCTATTCCGAAAGTCTATGTGGATCCTCTTCCCGCTTCCAACACAATACTAAATCCTTCACTGTATCCATTATTTTCTAATTCTAATGTCCAACAAACATCTCCGAATCAAAAATTACCAAGCACTGCATCCAATAATACCAAGTCCGTCAACGCTGGATCCTCAAAAATCACGAAATTTTTTTCAAACCATGATTCAAAGCATCGCGTAAATATTCAACATCAGCAAATATCGAATAAATCCCTTTCTAAGAACCCTAGAGCTGGGAATGTAAACGAAGCTTCATACGCCGATATCGTTAAGAGACACCCGACACCAAAGATAACGCGCAGCGTCTCAAGTGCGACGCAATCCGAGAATAGACTTAAGAAAATAATCTCAGCCTTACGCCTCGATCACCTCAACAGTGAGGAAAGAAAAGATATACATGATTTAATTTCCAATGCACAAGACCTTTTTCATTTACCCGGCGACAAATTAGGATGTACAAATGTAACTTCACACCGAATTCCAACAGTTAACGACCAACCCGTAAATGTTAAACAATACAGATTTCCTCCGATACACAAACAGGAAATTCAAAAACAAATGGAACAATTGTTAAACGACGACATAATCAGACCTTCGAAATCTCCGTACAATTCCCCGCTCTGGGTAGTTCCAAAAAAGCCAGACTCTGCAGGGAACAAGAGGTGGCGCGTCGTGATCGACTACCGCGCGCTGAACGAACGATCCATAGCCGACGCATACCCTCTCCCCTGCATCACGGAAATACTGGACCAACTGGGCAGTGCAAAGTACTTCAGTACATTTGACCTGGCCAGTGGTTTCCACCAAATACCAATGTCTCCCTCCGACGCTGCGAAAACCGCGTTTTCGACTCCACACGGACATTTCGAATTCCAGCGAATGCCCTTTGGTTTACGTAATGCTCCAGCCACGTTCCAGAGACTCATGGATAGCGTGTTAACGGGTCTCCAAGGGAACGAAATGTTCGTGTACTTAGACGATATTGTTATATACGCTAGTTCGCTACAGGAACACAGAAATAAATTTAATAAACTTGCCGAGCGATTACGGGCTGCAAATTTAGTATTGCAGCCTGATAAATGTGAGTTCTTGCGACGGGAGGTAAATTATCTAGGACACATAATTAGTGAGAGAGGGGTAAAACCCGATCCAAATAAAGTTCGCGCCGTGAAAGATTTTCCGAGACCGCAAAATCCAAAACAGATCAAGCAATTTCTCGGCCTCGCAGGCTACTACCGTCGATTTATTGCCAATTTTTCCGCACTTGCAAAACCATTAACCAATTTGCTAAAAAAGGACGCTAAATTCATTTGGCGTAACGATCATGAAAACGCGTTCGTAACCCTTCGCGACATGCTTTGTGAAGCACCAATTCTGCAATATCCCGATTTCACAAAACCATTTATTATTACATCTGATGCATCCGCAGACGCAATTGGCGCCGTATTAAGTCAGGGTCCTATTGGAAAGGATCTACCAATCGCCTACGCATCTAGATTATTAAATAATGCCGAAAAAAATTATTCGACTATTGAAAAGGAATGCTTGGCGATCATATATGCAGTACATTTCTTCAGACCGTATATTTATGGAAAAACATTCAAACTAGTTACCGATCACAGGCCACTAGTTTGGATGAATTCAGTAAAAGACCCTTCGAGTAGGTTAATCCGCTGGCGACTCAAATTGGCAGAATACGAGTATGAAATAATCTACAAGCCAGGTAAAATCAACATGAATGCTGACGCGTTGTCTCGTAATCCAGTAGCTGTACAACCTATTACTAATCCCACTGATTCCGAGGACGATCTTTTCGACATCCGTCGTCCCTCTACAATTTCAATTCCGATCGCTCCACCGCCAACGCCAGCATCCTCTTCCGAAAGCCTTAATACTCCTTATCCACCGACAGAACAAGAGAACCCTTCATTACCGACACCATCCACCGAATGGCCGACCGCCGATACCGACTTGACCAGACGACAACGACCTCTGTTCGTAACAACTAGAGATTCAATAGCTGCACGTCGCGATAACCAAGTAATTTTTATAACAAAAGGTGGCCGCCCACTCGATAGAGGCGCCCTCGAATTGCAAAAAGCAGGAAAATTTTTCCAACATAAAGAACATATTACATTAGGAAGGGCCAAAGTAAACTCTGACAGTGGTTATTTCCAAATCGCGCTTCCAGTCACCGAACACGAGAGAAAAGCTATCGATAATGAAATCCTTATAGAATCACTAAGATCATTGTATGACGTAGTAACCGAACTACAACTTCAAACATTTAGCATTAGACAAACATACATAGACACCGTAACTTTCGCCCAAATTAAAAGAATTCTGTTAGATCTTTTCTTCGAAACAAACGTACAAATAACCATTTGCCAAGGGCTAATCCAAATTCCACCACCAGAACGTAGAACCGATATAATACGCGAAAACCATGACACACCACTCGGAGGTCACAAAGGCATCAATAAAACGTATTCAAGAATCCGCGAGAGACACTTTTGGCCAAATATGAAATCAGAAATACAAACATATATCGATAACTGTGACCAATGCCAGAAACAAAAGCTAACACGGGTTAAGACGCGTCAACCACTTACACTCACAGACACTCCGGGCACCGCCTTTGAAAAAATTTCTATGGACGTCATGGGTCCTTTACCACCAACACCAGACGGATTCACTAACATCCTAACCATTCAATGCCTATTAACCAAGTATTCCTTAGCCGTTCCCTTAAAACGCACTACAGCAGTAGACATCGCCGACGCCTTCATTACGCATTTCATCTGCCAATTTGGATGTCCCAAAGGTATTCTTACAGATCAAGGATCTAATTTTATCAATTCACTTATGAAAACAATAGCAAAACGTTTCAAAATTCAACAATTCAAAACCACAGCTTTTCATCCACAAACTAATGGTTCCGTAGAAAGGTCGCACCATGTACTCGCGGAATATTTAAAACATTTTATTGGCAATCGTAACAACTGGGAGAAGTGGCTCCCTTTCGCAATGTTCTCATATAATACGAGCACGCACGAGGGTACGCGTTATACACCGTACGAGCTCGTATACGGTAAAGTCGCCAGGCCCCCTTCATCAATTCCATTTCATGACACTTCCGAAAATGAATCTTACGCTAAATATCTGGATGAACTTAGCGACAGAATCCGAACTTCGCAAGAACTCGCGAAACAGAATTTAGATGGAGCGAAAGTCCGTTCTAAACATTATTATGATAGGAAACTCAATGTCCAGAAATTCCAAGTAGGTCAATGGGTGTACCTACTCCGCGAACCATTGCAACACAAATTTCAATCACAATACACCGGACCATATAAAATATTGGAAATTCTGGATAATCATAATGCGAAAATTAATGTTAAGGGTAGGCATAAGGTTGTACATACAAACAAATTAAAATTATGTAAACGATTGCAAGCATCTAATGTAAGAGCGAATGTATGCAAGAATGATAAATCTAGTGCCAGTGTTCAGTGCACCCCCAATTCAAAAACTGAAAACCACGATGAACAAAGTGTAATAGAAAACCCCAAAAACATAGTGGAAAGTGTGACAAGGACCACTAGTGTAGCAACACAAGACATGGCCAGCACAACATCACCGCAGAATCCACAGCATCCGCAGCGTCCGCTGAACACGCAGAGTCAGCAGCATCTACAGCATCCGCAACACAGGCAGAGCCCGCAGAACGCACAGCATCCGCAGCAAACACAACGCCACCAGAATCCATCGCATCCGCAGCATCCGCAGCATCCGCAGCATATGTTGCACCCACTACATCTACAAAGCCGAGAAAAGGATAAGAGCCAGGGAAAAGAAATAATCCACCCGCAATTGACAACCCGCACATCCTCAGTCCAGAGATTTCGGCATCGCCGAAATTCTTTTTCAATGGGGGGAGGTGTGACGTCAGGCGTAGCGCCTGCCACCCATTACATACGTCAGCATCCTCGTAACCTCCAGCATCGACCCCTGGACACAGGCAACCTGCAATACTCGCCTGAAGTATCGGCAACCAGCAGAGTTCGCGCGCGCACGACCGCACGCACTCAGTCGTACCTGCAAGGACCGCTGTCTCGCTCGCACCTACGAGCAACCCTATCGCCCTCTCATCAGGAATTCCGCCCAACAGAGAGAAGAAGCCGCAGTCCGTCGCCGCAATGGGGACTTTTCCAGTTCAGGGAATCTACGTTGCCTGAACCTACGTACTATTTTTAGAATAAGCCTATAATACTCATAGATATAAGTACTCGACACGAATTGTAACACACCACAACACACATGTAATTCTAAGTCCTTATTCTTAAGATTAGACGCTAGATGCGCCCAGGCTATCGGCACGAGCCGCTAGCCCCACCACGAGCCGCGAGTCCCCACTCGCTGGACCGCGCGCTCCCTACCACGAGCGCCTGCGACCGTAGCGCCTCGCGAACCGAGGAGGTCCCAGACGCGCCTCGAGAGACACATTCGGGTCCTCGGGCTTCTAGAGTTAACATCGATCTTCCATCTCAAGCCGCCTCAATGTGGGGTCTAGGCTACGCGTTGCTATTTCCATTTTACTAGTTCTAACTTAGAATAATTTCACTTTTGTACACTTTAACTTAGAATATATTTTACTTTAGTTACTAAATCCAATCTACAAGTTCTTTTACCAGTTCTACTAGTTCCTATTCCAATAATTACTAAATCTAAACATAATATACTAGTTCTTACGTTAAAACATTATTCTTAAACTACGAATTCTACGACGTGTTCCTTCCAACAACTGGGTTGCGTTTGTTCACCTTGAAGGAGTATAGAACTCAGCTTTGCGACGTTGCGATAGAGCGGACCGCCGCTTATCCTTCTGAACATTGCCTGAAAGTACAGAAAAACTGGGTGAATGAAACGTGGATCCGGTTCGCGAAGAACACGACGCGCGGGTCGTAAGAATTTTATACGTTCACTTGTTCGTGAATACCTGGGAGATACACCCCGAGTCCTCGTACCGCAGCAACCTGTCGTCATCGTTCCGGTTCAGTCACAGTTTTCCGAAACGCCGATCAACGCCGATTCGCCTGCCTCTGCAGCCAACGTCTCTGCAATATCCACAGTCTCCGCTGAATCTACTCTGCATCCAGACCGCTGTTTCCCGTTTTGCTGGAAGTTAATCGAAGTCACCGTCAACATCAACCGACCGATCGCTGCATCGATACCTACCAACGACCCCCGACGCACATTCTACCTGCGTATCGAGACTGAAGCCAGCGAAAGGTAAGGCTTTTCCATCATATCGCGAGTGTTTTTCCCGCGTCGCGTAAGCCAAAAATATCGGACCCGGTCGTAACGCGTTCCCGCGGACCGAAAACCGTATAAATAGGCTCGTGTCGTGAAGCCTCCGGATAAACGAAAAATTCTTTCGCCGGACGTGACACGTAGCAATAGATTACTAATGCTTCTTAAAACGCGATATCGCATCTCATTTCCATGTTTCATGGTAAGATATAATATTCATTGCGAAGTGTTATGCATTCCTCGTCTACGCTTCAAATGAACGTAAATGCGACACTTCCTTGCAAGGAAATAGCGTTTGCAGATGCCTACGTATCGAAGCAATAGAGTTCAAATGCTTCTTAAAACGAGATATTGCATTTCATATCTATGTTTCATGGTAAGGTATAATATGATTTGCGAAGTGTCATGTATTCCTCGTCTGCACTTCAAATGAATGTAAATGCGACACTTCCTTGCATGGAAATAGCGTTTGCAGATGTCTACGTATCGTAGCAATAGAGTTCTTATGATTCTTAAAACGCGATATTGCATCTCATTTCTATGTTTCATGGTAAGGTATAATATGATTTGCGAAGTGTCATGTATTCCTCGTCTGCACTTCAAATGAATGTAAATGCGACACTTGCTTGCAAGGAAATAGCGTTTGCAGATGTCTCCGTATCGTAGCAATAGAGTTCTTATGATTCTTAAAACGCGATATCGCATCTCATTTCTATGTTTCATGGTAAGATATAATATGATATGCGAAGTGTCATGTATTCCTCGTCTACACTTCAAATGAATGTAAATGCGACACTTCCTTGCTAGGAAATAGCGTCTGAAGATGTCTAGGTATCGTAGCAATAGTTTTCTAATGCTTCTTAAAACGCGATATCGCATCTCATTTCTATGTTTCATGGTAAGATATAACATGATTTGCGAAGTGTTATATATTCCCCGTCTACACATCAAATGAATGTGAATGCGACACTTCCTTGCTAGGAAATAGCGTTTGCAGATGTCTACGTATCGTAGCAATAGATTTCTAATGCTTCTTAAAACGCGATATCGCATCTCATTTCTATGTTTCATGGTAAGATATAATATGATTTGCGAAGTGTTATGTATTCCTCGTCTACACTTCAAATGAATGTAAATGCGACACTTCCTTGCTAGGAAATAGCGTCTGAAGATGTCTAGGTATCGTAGCAATAGAGTTCTAATGCTTCTTAAAACGCGATATCGCATCTCATTTCTATGTTTCATGGTAAGATATAATATGATTTGCGAAGTGTTATGTATTCCTCGTCTACACTTCAAATGAATGTAAATGCGACACTTCCTTGCAAGGAAATAGCGTTTGCACATATCTACGTATCGAAGCAATAGTTTTCTAATGCTTCCTAAAACGCGATATCGCATCTCATTTCTGTGTTTCATGGTAAGATATAACACGATTTGCGAAGTGTTATGTATTCCTCGTCTACACTTCAAATGAATGTAAATGCGACACTTCCTTGCTAGGAAATAGCGTTTGCAGATGTCTACGTATCGTAGCAATAGATTTCTAATGCTTCTTAAAACGCGATATCGCATCTCATTTCTATGTTTCATGGTAAGATATAATATGATTTGCGAAGTGTTATGTATTCCTCGTCTACACTTCAAATGAATGTAAATGCGACACTTCCTTGCAAGGAAATAGCGTTTGCAGATGTCTACGTATCGAAGCAATAGAGTTCAAATGCTTCTTAAAACGAGATATTGCATCTCATATCTATGTTTCATAATAAGATATAATATTCATTGCGAAGTGTTATGCATTCCTCGTCTACGATTCAAATGAATGTAAATGCGACACTTCCTTGCAAGGAAATAGCGTCTGCAGATGTCTAGGTATCGAAGCAATAGAGTTCAAATGCTTCTTAAAACGAGATATTGCATCTCATATCTATGTTTCATAATAAGATTTAATATTCATTGCGAAGTGTTATGCATTCCTCGTCTACGATTCAAATGAATGTAAATGCGACACTTCCTTGCAAGGAAATAGCGTTTGCAGATGTCTACGTATCGTAGCAATAGAGTTCTTATGATTCTTAAAACGCGATATCGCATCTCATTTCTATGTTTCATGGTAAGATATAATATGATTTGCGAAGTGTTATGTATTCCTCGTCTACACTTCAAATGGATGTAAATGCGACACTTCCTTGCAAGGAAATAGCGTTTGCAGATATCTACGTATCGTAGCAATAGATTTCTAATGCTTCTTAAAACGCGATATCGCATCTCATTTCTATGTTTCATGGTAAGGTATAATATGATTTGCGAAGTGTCATGTATTCCTCGTCTGCACTTCAAATGAATGTAAATGCGACACTTGCTTGCAAGGAAATAGCGTTTGCAGATGTCTCCGTATCGTAGCAATAGTGTTCTTATGATTCTTAAAACGCGATATCGCATCTCATTTCTATGTTTCATGATAAGATATAATATTCATTACGAAGTGTTATGCATTCCTGGTCTACGATTCAAATGAATGTAAATGCGACACTTCCTTGCAAGGAAATAGCGTTTGCAGATGTCTACGTATCGAAGCAATAGAGTTCAAATGCTTCTTAAAACGAGATATTGCATCTCATATCTATGTTTCATAATAAGATATAATATTCATTGCGAAGTGTTATGCATTCCTCGTCTACGATTCAAATGAATGTAAATGCGACACTTCCTTGCAAGGAAATAGCGTCTGCAGATGTCTAGGTATCGTAGCAATAGTGTTCTAATGTTTCTTAAAACGAGATATTGCATCTCATATCTATGTTTCATGATAAGATATAATATTCATTGCGAAGTGTTATGCATTCCTCGTCTACGATTCAAATGAAAGTAAATGCGACACTTCCTTGCATGGAAATAGCGTTTGCAGATGTCTACGTATCGTAGCAATAGAGTTCTTATGATTCTTAAAACGCGATATCGCATCTCATTTCTATGTTTCATGGTAAGATATAATATGATATGCGAAGTGTCATGTATTCCTCGTCTACACTTCAAATGAATGTAAATGCGACACTCCCTTGCTAGGAAATAGCGTTTGCAGATGTCTACGTATCGTAGCAATAGATTTCAATTGCTTCTTAAAACGCGATATCGCATCTCATTTCTATGTTTCATGGTAAGATATAATATTCATTGCGAAGTGTTATGCATTCCTCGTCTACGATTCAAATGAATGTAAATGCGACACTTCCTTGCAAGGAAATAGCGTTTGCAGATGTCTACGTATCGTAGCAATAGAGTTCTTATGATTCTTAAAACGCGATATCGCATCTCATTTCTATGTTTCGTGGTAAGATATAATATGATTTGCGAAGTGTTATGTATTCCTCGTCTACACTTCAAATGGATGTAAATGCGACACTTCCTTGCAAGGAAATAGCGTTTGCAGATATCTACGTATCGAAGCAATAGAGTTCAAATGCTTCTTAAAACGAGATATTGCATCTCATATCTATGTTTCATGATAAGATATAATATTCAACACGACGTGTTATGCATTCCTGGTCTACGATTCAAATGAATGTAAATGCGACACTTCCTTGCAAGGAAATAGCGTTTGCAGATGTCTACGTATCGACGCAATAGAGTTCAAATGCTTCTTAAAACGAGATATTGCATCTCATATCTATGTTTCATGATAAGATATAATATTCATTGCGCAGTGTTATGTATTCCTCGTCTACACTTCAAATGAATGTGAATGCGACACTTCCTTGCATGGAAATAGCGCTTGCAGATGTCTACGTATCGTAGCAATAGAGTTCTTATGATTCTTAAAACGCGATATCGCATCTCATTTCTATGTTTCATGGTAAGATATAATATGATTTGCGAAGTGTTATGTATTCCTCGTCTACACTTCAAATGAATGTAAATGCGACACTTCCTTGCTAGGAAATAGCGTCTGAAGATGTCTAGGTATCGTAGCAATAGAGTTCTAATGCTACTTAAAACGCGATACCGCATCTCATTTCTATGTTTCATGGTAAGATATATTATGATTTGCGAAGTGTTATGTATTCCTCGTCTACACTTCAAATGAATGTAAATGCGACACTTCCTTGCCAGGAAATAGCGTTTGCAGATATCTACGTATCGTAGCAATAGATTTCTAATGCTTCTTAAAACGCGATATCGCATCTCATTTCTATGTTTCATGGTAAGATATAATATTCATTGCGAAGTGTTATGCATTCCTCGTCTACGCTTCAAATGAACGTAAATGCGACAATTCCTTGCAAGGAAATAGCGTTTGCAGATGCCTACGTATCGAAGCAATAGAGTTCAAATGCTTCTTAAAACGAGATATTGCATCTCATATCTATGTATCATAATAAGATATAATATTCATTGCGAAGTGTTATGCATTCCTCGTCTACGCTTCAAATGAACGTAAATGCGACACTTCCTTGCAAGGAAATAGCGTTTGCAGATGCCTACGTATCGAAGCAATAGAGTTCAAATGCTTCTTAAAACGAGATATTGCATCTTATATCTATGTTTCATGATAAGATATAATATTCATTGCGAAGTGTTATGCATTCCACGTCTACGATTCAAATGAAAGTAAATGCGACACTTCCTTGCAAGGAAATAGAGTTTGCAGATGTCTACGTATCGTAGCAATAGAGTTCATATGATTCTTAAAACGCGATATCGCATCTCATTTCTATGTTTCATGGTAAGATATAACATGATTTGCGAAGTGTTATGTATTCCTCGTCTACACTTCAAATGAATGTGAATGCGACACTTCCTCGCTAGGAAATGGCGTTTGCAGATGTCTACGTATCGTAGCAATAGTTTTCTAATGCTTCCTAAAACGCGATATCGCATCTCATTTCTATGTTTCATGGTAAGATATAATATGATTTGCGAAGTGTTATGTATTCCTCGTCTACACTTCAAATCAATGTAAATGCGACACTTCCTTGCTAGGAAATAGCGTTTGCAGATGTCTACGTATCGTAGCAATAGATTACTAATGCTTCTTAAAACGCGATATCGCATCTCATTTCCATGTTTCATGGTGTCACGTCCGGCGAAAGAATTTTTCGTTTATCCGGAGGCTTCACGACACGAGCCTATTTATACGGTTTTCGGTCCGCGGGAACGCGTTACGACCGGGTCCGATATTTTTGGCTTACGCGACGCGGGAAAAACACTCGCGATATGATGGAAAAGCCTTACCTTTCGCTGGCTTCAGTCTCGATACGCAGGTAGAATGTGCGTCGGGGGTCGTTGGTAGGTATCGATGCAGCGATCGGTCGGTTGATGTTGACGGTGACTTCGATTAACTTCCAGCAAAACGGGAAACAGCGGTCTGGATGCAGAGTAGATTCAGCGGAGACTGTGGATATTGCAGAGACGTTGGCTGCAGAGGCAGGCGAATCGGCGTTGATCGGCGTTTCGGAAAACTGTGACTGAACCGGAACGATGACGACAGGTTGCTGCGGTACGAGGACTCGGGGTGTATCTCCCAGGTATTCACGAACAAGTGAACGTATAAAATTCTTACGACCCGCGCGTCGTGTTCTTCGCGAACCGGATCCACGTTTCATTCACCCAGTTTTTCTGTACTTTCAGGCAATGTTCAGAAGGATAAGCGGCGGTCCGCTCTATCGCAACGTCGCAAAGCTGAGTTCTATACTCCTTCAAGGTGAACAAACGCAACCCAGTTGTTGGAAGGAACACGTCGTAGAATTCGTAGTTTAAGAATAATGTTTTAACGTAAGAACTAGTATATTATGTTTAGATTTAGTAATTATTGGAATAGGAACTAGTAGAACTGGTAAAAGAACTTGTAGATTGGATTTAGTAACTAAAGTAAAATATATTCTAAGTTAAAGTGTACAAAAGTGAAATTATTCTAAGTTAGAACTAGTAAAATGGAAATAGCAACGCGTAGCCTAGACCCCACATTGAGGCGGCTTGAGATGGAAGATCGATGTTAACTCTAGAAGCCCGAGGACCCGAATGTGTCTCTCGAGGCGCGTCTGGGACCTCCTCGGTTCGCGAGGCGCTACGGTCGCAGGCGCTCGTGGTAGGGAGCGCGCGGTCCAGCGAGTGGGGACTCGCGGCTCGTGGTGGGGCTAGCGGCTCGTGCCGATAGCCTGGGCGCATCTAGCGTCTAATCTTAAGAATAAGGACTTAGAATTACATGTGTGTTGTGGTGTGTTACAATTCGTGTCGAGTACTTATATCTATGAGTATTATAGGCTTATTCTAAAAATAGTACGTAGGTTCAGGCAACGTAGATTCCCTGAACTGGAAAAGTCCCCATTGCGGCGACGGACTGCGGCTTCTTCTCTCTGTTGGGCGGAATTCCTGATGAGAGGGCGATAGGGTTGCTCGTAGGTGCGAGCGAGACAGCGGTCCTTGCAGGTACGACTGAGTGCGTGCGGTCGTGCGCGCGCGAACTCTGCTGGTTGCCGATACTTCAGGCGAGTATTGCAGGTTGCCTGTGTCCAGGGGTCGATGCTGGAGGTTACGAGGATGCTGACGTATGTAATGGGTGGCAGGCGCTACGCCTGACGTCACACCTCCCCCCATTGAAAAAGAATTTCGGCGATGCCGAAATCTCTGGACTGAGGATGTGCGGGTTGTCAATTGCGGGTGGATTATTTCTTTTCCCTGGCTCTTATCCTTTTCTCGGCTTTGTAGATGTAGTGGGTGCAACATATGCTGCGGATGCTGCGGATGCTGCGGATGCGATGGATTCTGGTGGCGTTGTGTTTGCTGCGGATGCTGTGCGTTCTGCGGGCTCTGCCTGTGTTGCGGATGCTGTAGATGCTGCTGACTCTGCGTGTTCAGCGGACGCTGCGGATGCTGTGGATTCTGCGGTGATGTTGTGCTGGCCATGTCTTGTGTTGCTACACTAGTGGTCCTTGTCACACTTTCCACTATGTTTTTGGGGTTTTCTATTACACTTTGTTCATCGTGGTTTTCAGTTTTTGAATTGGGGGTGCACTGAACACTGGCACTAGATTTATCATTCTTGCATACATTCGCTCTTACATTAGATGCTTGCAATCGTTTACATAATTTTAATTTGTTTGTATGTACAACCTTATGCCTACCCTTAACATTAATTTTCGCATTATGATTATCCAGAATTTCCAATATTTTATATGGTCCGGTGTATTGTGATTGAAATTTGTGTTGCAATGGTTCGCGGAGTAGGTACACCCATTGACCTACTTGGAATTTCTGGACATTGAGTTTCCTATCATAATAATGTTTAGAACGGACTTTCGCTCCATCTAAATTCTGTTTCGCGAGTTCTTGCGAAGTTCGGATTCTGTCGCTAAGTTCATCCAGATATTTAGCGTAAGATTCATTTTCGGAAGTGTCATGAAATGGAATTGATGAAGGGGGCCTGGCGACTTTACCGTATACGAGCTCGTACGGTGTATAACGCGTACCCTCGTGCGTGCTCGTATTATATGAGAACATTGCGAAAGGGAGCCACTTCTCCCAGTTGTTACGATTGCCAATAAAATGTTTTAAATATTCCGCGAGTACATGGTGCGACCTTTCTACGGAACCATTAGTTTGTGGATGAAAAGCTGTGGTTTTGAATTGTTGAATTTTGAAACGTTTTGCTATTGTTTTCATAAGTGAATTGATAAAATTAGATCCTTGATCTGTAAGAATACCTTTGGGACATCCAAATTGGCAGATGAAATGCGTAATGAAGGCGTCGGCGATGTCTACTGCTGTAGTGCGTTTTAAGGGAACGGCTAAGGAATACTTGGTTAATAGGCATTGAATGGTTAGGATGTTAGTGAATCCGTCTGGTGTTGGTGGTAAAGGACCCATGACGTCCATAGAAATTTTTTCAAAGGCGGTGCCCGGAGTGTCTGTGAGTGTAAGTGGTTGACGCGTCTTAACCCGTGTTAGCTTTTGTTTCTGGCATTGGTCACAGTTATCGATATATGTTTGTATTTCTGATTTCATATTTGGCCAAAAGTGTCTCTCGCGGATTCTTGAATACGTTTTATTGATGCCTTTGTGACCTCCGAGTGGTGTGTCATGGTTTTCGCGTATTATATCGGTTCTACGTTCTGGTGGTGGAATTTGGATTAGCCCTTGGCAAATGGTTATTTGTACGTTTGTTTCGAAGAAAAGATCTAACAGAATTCTTTTAATTTGGGCGAAAGTTACGGTGTCTATGTATGTTTGTCTAATGCTAAATGTTTGAAGTTGTAGTTCGGTTACTACGTCATACAATGATCTTAGTGATTCTATAAGGATTTCATTATCGATAGCTTTTCTCTCGTGTTCGGTGACTGGAAGCGCGATTTGGAAATAACCACTGTCAGAGTTTACTTTGGCCCTTCCTAATGTAATATGTTCTTTATGTTGGAAAAATTTTCCTGCTTTTTGCAATTCGAGGGCGCCTCTATCGAGTGGGCGGCCACCTTTTGTTATAAAAATTACTTGGTTATCGCGACGTGCAGCTATTGAATCTCTAGTTGTTACGAACAGAGGTCGTTGTCGTCTGGTCAAGTCGGTATCGGCGGTCGGCCATTCGGTGGATGGTGTCGGTAATGAAGGGTTCTCTTGTTCTGTCGGTGGATAAGGAGTATTAAGGCTTTCGGAAGAGGATGCTGGCGTTGGCGGTGGAGCGATCGGAATTGAAATTGTAGAGGGACGACGGATGTCGAAAAGATCGTCCTCGGAATCAGTGGGATTAGTAATAGGTTGTACAGCTACTGGATTACGAGACAACGCGTCAGCATTCATGTTGATTTTACCTGGCTTGTAGATTATTTCATACTCGTATTCTGCCAATTTGAGTCGCCAGCGGATTAACCTACTCGAAGGGTCTTTTACTGAATTCATCCAAACTAGTGGCCTGTGATCGGTAACTAGTTTGAATGTTTTTCCATAAATATACGGTCTGAAGAAATGTACTGCATATATGATCGCCAAGCATTCCTTTTCAATAGTCGAATAATTTTTTTCGGCATTATTTAATAATCTAGATGCGTAGGCGATTGGTAGATCCTTTCCAATAGGACCCTGACTTAATACGGCGCCAATTGCGTCTGCGGATGCATCAGATGTAATAATAAATGGTTTTGTGAAATCGGGATATTGCAGAATTGGTGCTTCACAAAGCATGTCGCGAAGGGTTACGAACGCGTTTTCATGATCGTTACGCCAAATGAATTTAGCGTCCTTTTTTAGCAAATTGGTTAATGGTTTTGCAAGTGCGGAAAAATTGGCAATAAATCGACGGTAGTAGCCTGCGAGGCCGAGAAATTGCTTGATCTGTTTTGGATTTTGCGGTCTCGGAAAATCTTTCACGGCGCGAACTTTATTTGGATCGGGTTTTACCCCTCTCTCACTAATTATGTGTCCTAGATAATTTACCTCCCGTCGCAAGAACTCACATTTATCAGGCTGCAATACTAAATTTGCAGCCCGTAATCGCTCGGCAAGTTTATTAAATTTATTTCTGTGTTCCTGTAGCGAACTAGCGTATATAACAATATCGTCTAAGTACACGAACATTTCGTTCCCTTGGAGACCCGTTAACACGCTATCCATGAGTCTCTGGAACGTGGCTGGAGCATTACGTAAACCAAAGGGCATTCGCTGGAATTCGAAATGTCCGTGTGGAGTCGAAAACGCGGTTTTCGCAGCGTCGGAGGGAGACATTGGTATTTGGTGGAAACCACTGGCCAGGTCAAATGTACTGAAGTACTTTGCACTGCCCAGTTGGTCCAGTATTTCCGTGATGCAGGGGAGAGGGTATGCGTCGGCTATGGATCGTTCGTTCAGCGCGCGGTAGTCGATCACGACGCGCCACCTCTTGTTCCCTGCAGAGTCTGGCTTTTTTGGAACTACCCAGAGCGGGGAATTGTACGGAGATTTCGAAGGTCTGATTATGTCGTCGTTTAACAATTGTTCCATTTGTTTTTGAATTTCCTGTTTGTGTATCGGAGGAAATCTGTATTGTTTAACATTTACGGGTTGGTCGTTAACTGTTGGAATTCGGTGTGAAGTTACATTTGTACATCCTAATTTGTCGCCGGGTAAATGAAAAAGGTCTTGTGCATTGGAAATTAAATCATGTATATCTTTTCTTTCCTCACTGTTGAGGTGATCGAGGCGTAAGGCTGAGATTATTTTCTTAAGTCTATTCTCGGATTGCGTCGCACTTGAGACGCTGCGCGTTATCTTTGGTGTCGGGTGTCTCTTAACGATATCGGCGTATGAAGCTTCGTTTACATTCCCAGCTCTAGGGTTCTTAGAAAGGGATTTATTCGATATTTGCTGATGTTGAATATTTACGCGATGCTTTGAATCATGGTTTGAAAAAAATTTCGTGATTTTTGAGGATCCAGCGTTGACGGACTTGGTATTATTGGATGCAGTGCTTGGTAATTTTTGATTCGGAGATGTTTGTTGGACATTAGAATTAGAAAATAATGGATACAGTGAAGGATTTAGTATTGTGTTGGAAGCGGGAAGAGGATCCACATAGACTTTCGGAATAGGGATCGTCATTTCGCGGTCGGTCGCATTTATTATGCGCGTCACCGCATGTCCCTTTTCGATGCGTACTATCGCGTTACCGAAATATACTCCCTCGGCGAGCTCAACTTTGGGGATTATTCCCTCATCAACGTTGGAGTTAATTACCCTAACGCGAATTCCTGAGTTGGTTCGTGGAGGAAGTGTTATTTTCTCGACTGTGTCCTTTCGACACGCGAACGGTATGCGATTACCGTGCCAAAGAATGAATTTATCTCTGAAGGAGATGTCGGCGTCCGCACAGAAGCCTGATCCTAGGATTCCGGCTGTCTTGATAGGAAATTCTGAGCTGACTACGTTGAAAGGCACTTCTCGCGAGAACATAAATAATGTGACGGTTCCTAACGTGCCTACGGTGCCCTGAGTAACCCCGGTGATAGTTAACTGCTCGGCGCGGTTTACTGGGATGTCTTTCCTAAGAAAGTTCTCCTTTATTACATTGATTTCCGCCCCGGTATCAATCATCATTATGACCGGTTGAATTAACGATTTAGAATCTATTATTACGGTAGGAACGCTCGTTTTTCCGGTTACATTAACCGCGGCTCTATAATTTATATCTTCTCTCTCTCTTCCGTTATTGCGAGAACGTTGTGATTCGATGCGGCCCCGCGTGCCGTCTCGCGGCGGATCTGGAGGCCGTTCTCGTTTCCCTGACGCTGGCGGATATTATTTTCGACGTTTCTATTTGTAATTGAATTATTATATATGCGTTTTCGGCACTCATCGATAGTGTGCCCTGGATATTTGCAATATCGACAGGTAGTTTCGAATCGGTCGCGCGGCGCGTACTGACCGCGCGGAGGTCCCGTTATTTGGGGTCTATTGTCTTGGAAACGGCGCGGATCCCTCGGCGGTTCGTCGCGAGGGTAAGTAACATACGGCCGGGGATTATTATTAACTCTACAATCGCGCGTACTATGATTTCGGCTATTGCATTTACTGCAGATATTTTCGATACGGCGTTCGTTAAATGAAGGTTCGCTACGCTGGCGCGATGTGACGAGTCGTTCTCTATCTAATTCATACCGACGATATAATTCTTTCGCGTGAGCGAATGCATCGTTAAAGTTGTCATATAACCGACTGTTCATCGCTAAACGAATCTCAGGAATAAGTCCGTCACAGAAGCACCTCAAAGTGAGAGCATCAATACCGGAACGCGAGTTAATTAGTTCTGCGGGGTCGTACCGTTCACAATCAATTGCCGCATTTCGTAAATCTTTAACACGGCCTATAAAATCCAAAATGTGTTCACCGGGACGCATGAAGGTGTTCGTCAATTCTCCGCGGTAATGGTCTGTAGATTTTAATGAACCGAAGGCTGACCGTAAAACGTCGGCTAATTGCCTGATCGAGGTGCACGGTTCGTCCTCGACCGCCAGGTAAGCTCGACCCCGAAGACGGTTGATTATTAACCGCGTAAGCGAAGGTTCTGCGTCGGGCGACACTAATTCTTTGGCTCGTTTACATGCCCGGATAAACTGCAGCACAGGAATATTTTTCCCGTCGAATATTGGGACGCTTTCGAGGGCTTCGCGGAAAGACAGTTTATCTGAATGCGGTGTTAGAGTATCGGATACGGAGGGTACAAATGTCTGAGTACGTGGTGTGCCAAAAGAAATCGCCTCAGCGTTGGTCGACTGGTTAGCGCGCAGTGAATCTAGTTCTTGCCGTAATATTTCCATCTGATGCGTCAAACTTATAATCGTCTGTTCTTTGTCTTTATTCGCAGAAGTCGAAGCTATCGGATTTGTAGGAACGGCGGCGGCGTCTGTAGCGGGCGCGTCATGGAATTCTAGGACTTGGCGGTGTTCGGTTTCGTTGGCGGTGTCCTTTTGCGATTGGAGACGCGTGCGTTTAACTGGCGTGCGCGTAGCCATGGCTGTTCGCGTACCCTAACAGTCGAATTAAAGCAAGGTAAGCGCGACAATCCCACCGCTGTCACCAAATTTATGTCACGTCCGGCGAAAGAATTTTTCGTTTATCCGGAGGCTTCACGACACGAGCCTATTTATACGGTTTTCGGTCCGCGGGAACGCGTTACGACCGGGTCCGATATTTTTGGCTTACGCGACGCGGGAAAAACACTCGCGATATGATGGAAAAGCCTTACCTTTCGCTGGCTTCAGTCTCGATACGCAGGTAGAATGTGCGTCGGGGGTCGTTGGTAGGTATCGATGCAGCGATCGGTCGGTTGATGTTGACGGTGACTTCGATTAACTTCCAGCAAAACGGGAAACAGCGGTCTGGATGCAGAGTAGATTCAGCGGAGACTGTGGATATTGCAGAGACGTTGGCTGCAGAGGCAGGCGAATCGGCGTTGATCGGCGTTTCGGAAAACTGTGACTGAACCGGAACGATGACGACAGGTTGCTGCGGTACGAGGACTCGGGGTGTATCTCCCAGGTATTCACGAACAAGTGAACGTATAAAATTCTTACGACCCGCGCGTCGTGTTCTTCGCGAACCGGATCCACGTTTCATTCACCCAGTTTTTCTGTACTTTCAGGCAATGTTCAGAAGGATAAGCGGCGGTCCGCTCTATCGCAACGTCGCAAAGCTGAGTTCTATACTCCTTCAAGGTGAACAAACGCAACCCAGTTGTTGGAAGGAACACGTCGTAGAATTCGTAGTTTAAGAATAATGTTTTAACGTAAGAACTAGTATATTATGTTTAGATTTAGTAATTATTGGAATAGGAACTAGTAGAACTGGTAAAAGAACTTGTAGATTGGATTTAGTAACTAAAGTAAAATATATTCTAAGTTAAAGTGTACAAAAGTGAAATTATTCTAAGTTAGAACTAGTAAAATGGAAATAGCAACGCGTAGCCTAGACCCCACATTGAGGCGGCTTGAGATGGAAGATCGATGTTAACTCTAGAAGCCCGAGGACCCGAATGTGTCTCTCGAGGCGCGTCTGGGACCTCCTCGGTTCGCGAGGCGCTACGGTCGCAGGCGCTCGTGGTAGGGAGCGCGCGGTCCAGCGAGTGGGGACTCGCGGCTCGTGGTGGGGCTAGCGGCTCGTGCCGATAGCCTGGGCGCATCTAGCGTCTAATCTTAAGAATAAGGACTTAGAATTACATGTGTGTTGTGGTGTGTTACAATTCGTGTCGAGTACTTATATCTATGAGTATTATAGGCTTATTCTAAAAATAGTACGTAGGTTCAGGCAACGTAGATTCCCTGAACTGGAAAAGTCCCCATTGCGGCGACGGACTGCGGCTTCTTCTCTCTGTTGGGCGGAATTCCTGATGAGAGGGCGATAGGGTTGCTCGTAGGTGCGAGCGAGACAGCGGTCCTTGCAGGTACGACTGAGTGCGTGCGGTCGTGCGCGCGCGAACTCTGCTGGTTGCCGATACTTCAGGCGAGTATTGCAGGTTGCCTGTGTCCAGGGGTCGATGCTGGAGGTTACGAGGATGCTGACGTATGTAATGGGTGGCAGGCGCTACGCCTGACGTCACAATGGTAAGATATAATATTCATTGCGAAGTGTTATGCATTCCTCGTCTACGCTTCAAATGAACGTAAATGCGACACTTCCTTGCAAGGAAATAGCGTTTGCAGATGCCTACGTATCGAAGCAATAGAGTTCAAATGCTTCTTAAAACGAGATATTGCATTTCATATCTATGTTTCATGGTAAGGTATAATATGATTTGCGAAGTGTCATGTATTCCTCGTCTGCACTTCAAATGAATGTAAATGCGACACTTCCTTGCATGGAAATAGCGTTTGCAGATGTCTACGTATCGTAGCAATAGAGTTCTTATGATTCTTAAAACGCGATATTGCATCTCATTTCTATGTTTCATGGTAAGATATAACATGATTTGCGAAGTGTTATATATTCCCCGTCTACACATCAAATGAATGTGAATGCGACACTTCCTTGCATGGAAATAGCGTTTGCAGATGTCTACGTATCGTAGCAATAGAGTTCTTATGATTCTTAAAGCGCGATATCGCATCTCATTTCTATGTTTCATGGTAAGATATAATATGATATGCGAAGTGTCATGTATTCCTCGTCTACACTTCAAATGAATGTAAATGCGACACTTCCTTGCTAGGAAATAGCGTCTGAAGATGTCTAGGTATCGTAGCAATAGAGTTCTAATGCTTCTTAAAACGCGATATCGCATCTCATTTCTATGTTTCATGGTAAGATATAATATGATTTGCGAAGTGTTATGTATTCCTCGTCTACACTTCAAATGAATGTAAATGCGACACTTCCTTGCAAGGAAATAGCGTTTGCACATATCTACGTATCGAAGCAATAGTTTTCTAATGCTTCCTAAAACGCGATATCGCATCTCATTTCTGTGTTTCATGGTAAGATATAACACGATTTGCGAAGTGTTATGTATTCCTCGTCTACACTTCAAATGAATGTAAATGCGACACTTCCTTGCTAGGAAATAGCGTTTGCAGATGTCTACGTATCGTAGCAATAGATTTCTAATGCTTCTTAAAACGCGATATCGCATCTCATTTCCATGTTTCATGGTAAGATATAATATTCATTGCGAAGTGTTATGCATTCCTCGTCTACGCTTCAAATGAACGTAAATGCGACACTTCCTTGCAAGGAAATAGCGTTTGCAGATGCCTACGTATCGAAGCAATAGAGTTCTAATGCTTCTTAAAACGCGATATCGCATCTCATTTCTATGTTTCATGGTAAGATATAATATGATTTGCGAAGTGTTATGTATTCCTCGTCTACACTTCAAATGGATGTAAATGCGACACTTCCTTGCAAGGAAATAGCGTTTGCAGATATCTACGTATCGAAGCAATAGAGTTCAAATGCTTCTTAAAACGAGATATCGCATCTCATTTCTATGTTTCATGGTAAGATATAATATTCATTTGCGAAGTGTTATGCATTCCTCGTCTACGCTTCAAATCAACGTAAATGCGACACTTCCTTGCAAGGAAATAGCGTTTGCAGATGCCTACGTATCGAAGCAATAGAGTTCAAATGCTTCTTAAAACGAGATATTGCATCTCATATCTATGTTTCATGATAAGATATAATATTCATTGCGCAGTGTTATGTATTCCTCGTCTACACTTCAAATGAATGTGAATGTGACACTTCCTTGCATGGAAATAGCGCTTGCAGATGTCTACGTATCATAGCAATAGAGTTCTTACGATTCTTAAAACGCGATATCGCATCTCATTTCTATGTTTCATGGTAAGATATAATATGATTTGCGAAGTGTTATGTATTCCTCGTCTACACTTCAAATGAATGTAAATGCGACACTTCCTTGCTAGGAAATAGCGTCTGAAGATGTCTAGGTATCGTAGCAATAGAGTTCTAATGCTACTTAAAACGCGATACCGCATCTCATTTCTATGTTTCATGGTAAGATATAATATGATTTGCGAAGTGTTATGTATTCCTCGTCTACACTTCAAATGAATGTAAATGCGACACTTCCTTGCTAGGAAATAGCGTCTGAAGATGTCTAGGTATCGTAGCAATAGAGTTCTAATGCTTCTTAAAACGCGATATCGCATCTCATTTCTATGTTTCATGGTAAGATATAATATGATTTGCGAAGTGTTATGTATTCCTCGTCTACACTTCAAATCAATGTAAATGCGACACTTCCTTGCTAGGAAATAGCGTTTGCAGATGTCTACGTATCGTAGCAATAGATTACTAATGCTTCTTAAAACGCGATATCGCATCTCATTTCCATGTTTCATGGTAAGATATAATATTCATTGCGAAGTGTTATGCATTCCTCGTCTACGCTTCAAATGAACGTAAATGCGACACTTCCTTGCAAGGAAATAGCGTTTGCAGATGCCTACGTATCGAAGCAATAGAGTTCAAATGCTTCTTAAAACGAGATATTGCATTTCATATCTATGTTTCATGGTAAGGTATAATATGATTTGCGAAGTGTCATGTATTCCTCGTCTGCACTTCAAATGAATGTAAATGCGACACTTCCTTGCATGGAAATAGCGTTTGCAGATGTCTACGTATCGTAGCAATAGAGTTCTTATGATTCTTAAAGCGCGATATCGCATCTCATTTCTATGTTTCATGGTAAGATATAATATGATATGCGAAGTGTCATGTATTCCTCGTCTACACTTCAAATGAATGTATATGCGACACTTCCTTGCTAGGAAATAGCGTCTGAAGGTGTCTAGGTATCGTAGCAATAGAGTTCTAATGCTTCTTAAAACGCGATATCGCATCTCATTTCTATGTTTCATGGTAAGATATAATATGATTTGCGAAGTGTTATGTATTCCTCGTCTACACTTCAAATGAATGTAAATGCGACACTTCCTTGCAAGGAAATAGCGTTTGCACATATCTACGTATCGAAGCAATAGTTTTCTAATGCTTCCTAAAACGCGATATCGCATCTCATTTCTGTGTTTCATGGTAAGATATAACACGATTTGCGAAGTGTTATGTATTCCTCGTCTACACTTCAAATGAATGTAAATGCGACACTTCCTTGCTAGCAAATAGCGTTTGCAGATGTCTACGTATCGTAGCAATAGATTTCTAATGCTTCTTAAAACGCGATATCGCATCTCATTTCCATGTTTCATGGTAAGATATAATATTCATTGCGAAGTGTTATGCATTCCTCGTCTACGCTTCAAATGAACGTAAATGCGACACTTCCTTGCAAGGAAATAGCGTTTGCAGATGCCTACGTATCGAAGCAATAGAGTTCTAATGCTTCTTAAAACGCGATATCGCATCTCATTTCTATGTTTCATGGTAAGATATAATATGATTTGCGAAGTGTTATGTATTCCTCGTCTACACTTCAAATGAATGTAAATGCGACACTTCCTTGCAAGGAAATAGCGTTTGCACATATCTACGTATCGAAGCAATAGTTTTCTAATGCTTCCTAAAACGCGATATCGCATCTCATTTCTGTGTTTCATGGTAAGATATAACACGATTTGCGAAGTGTTATGTATTCCTCGTCTACACTTCAAATGAATGTAAATGCGACACTTCCTTGCTAGCAAATAGCGTTTGCAGATGCCTACGTATCGAAGCAATAGAGTTCAAATGCTTCTTTAAACGAGATATTGCATCTCATATCTATGTTTCATAATAAGATATAATATTCATTGCGAAGTGTTATGCATTCCTCGTCTACGATTCAAATGAATGTAAATGCGACACTTCCATGCAAGGAAATAGCGTTTGCAGATGTCTACGTATCGTAGCAATAGAGTTCTTATGATTCTTAAAACGCGATATCGCATCTCATTTCTATGTTTCATGGTAAGATATAATATGATTTGCGAAGTGTTATGTATTCCTCGTCTACACTTCAAATGAATGTGAATGCGACACTTCCTTGCATGGAAATAGCGTTTGCAGATGTCTAGGTATCGTAGCAATAGTTTTCTAATGCTTCTTAAAACGCGATACCGCATCTCATTTTTATGTTTCATGGTAAGATATATCATGATTTGCGAAGTGTTATGTATTCCCCGTCTACACTTCAAGTGAATGTGAATGCGACACTTCCTTGCATGGAAATAGCGTTTGCAGATGTCTACGTATCGTAGCAATAGAGTTCTTATGATTCTTAAAACGCGATATTGCATCTCATTTCTATGTTTCATGGTAAGGTATAATATGATTTGCGAAGTGTCATGCATTCCTCGTCTGCACTTCAAATGAATGTAAATGCGACACTTGCTTGCAATGAAATAGCGTTTGCAGATGTCTCCGTATCGTAGCAATAGAGTTCTTATGATTCTTAAAACGCGATATCGCATCTCATTTCTATGTTTCATGGTAAGATATAATATGATATGCGAAGTGTCATGTATTCCTCGTCTACACTTCAAATGAATGTAAATGCGACACTTCCTTGCTAGGAAATAGCGTCTGAAGATGTCTAGGTATCGTAGCAATAGTTTTCTAATGCTTCTTAAAACGCGATATCGCATCTCATTTCTATGTTTCATGGTAAGATATAACATGATTTGCGAAGTGTTATATATTCCCCGTCTACACATCAAATGAATGTGAATGCGACACTTCCTCGCTAGGAAATAGCGTCTGAAGATGTCTAGGTATCGTAGCAATAGAGTTCTTATGATTCTTAAAACGCGATATTGCATCTCATTTCAATGTTTCATGGTAAGATATAATATGATATGCGAAGTGTCATGTATTCCTCGTCTACACTTCAAATGAATGTAAATGCGACACTTCCTTGCTAGGAAATAGCGTCTGAAGATGTCTAGGTATCGTAGCAATAGAGTTCTAATGCTTCTCAAAACGCGATATCGCATCTCATTTCTATGTTTCATGGTAAGATATAACATGATTTGCGAAGTGTTATGTATTCCCCGTCTACACTTCAAATGAATGTGAATGCGACACTTCCCTGCTAGGAAATAGCGTTTGCAGATGTCTACGTATGGTTGCAATAGATTTCTAATGCTTCTTAAAACGCGATATCGCATCTCATTTCTATGTTTCATGGTAAGATATAATATTCATTGCGAAGTGTTATGCATTCCTCGTCTACGCTTCAAATGAACGTAAATGCGACACTTCCTTCCAAGGAAATAGCGTTTGCAGATGCCTACGTATCGAAGCAATAGAGTTCAAATGCTTCTTAAAACGAGATATTGCATTTCATATCTATGTTTCATAATAAGATATAATATTCATTGCGAAGTGTTATGCATTCCTCGTCTACGATTCAAATGAAAGTAAATGCGACACTTCCTTGCATGGAAATAGCGTTTGCAGATGTCTACGTATCGTAGCAATAGAGTTCTTATGATTCTTAAAAAGCGATATTGCATCTCATTTCTATGTTTCATGGTAAGGTATAATATGATTTGCGAAGTGTCATGTATTCCTCGTCTGCACTTCAAATGAATGTAAATGCGACACTTGCTTGCAAGGAAATAGCGTTTGCAGATGTCTACGTATCGTAGCAATAGATTTCTAATGCTTCTTAAAACGCGATATCGCACCTCATTTCTATGTTTCATGGTAAGATATAATATTCATTGCGAAGTGTTATGCATTCCTCGTCTACGCTTCAAATCAACGTAAATGCGACACTTCCTTGCAAGGAAATAGTGTTTGCAGATGCCTACGTATCGAAGCAATAGAGTTCAAATGCTTCTTAAAACGAGATATTGCATCTCATATCTATGTTTCATAATAAGATATAATATTCATTGCGAAGTGTTATGCATTCCTCGTCTACGATTCAAATGAATGTAAATGCGACACTTCCTTTCAAGGAAATAGCGTTTGCAGATGTCTACGTATCGTAGCAATAGAGTTCTTATGATTCTTAAAACGCGATATCGCATCTCATTTCTATGTTTCATGGTAAGATATAATATGATATGCGAAGTGTCATGTATTCCTCGTCTACACTTCAAATGAATGTAAATGCGACACTTCCTCGCTAGGAAATGGCGTTTGCAGATGTCTACGTATCGTAGCAATAGTTTTCTAATGCTTCCTAAAACGCGATATCGCATCTCATTTCTATGTTTCATGGTAAGATATAATATGATTTGCGAAGTGTTATGTATTCCTCGTCTACGATTCAAATGAATGTAAATGCGACACTTCCTTGCAAGGAAATAGCGTTTGCAGATGTCTACGTATCGTAGCAATAGAGTTCTTATGATTCTTAAAACGCGATATCGCATCTCATTTCGATGTTTCATGGTAAGATATAATATGATATGCGAAGTGTCATGTATTCCTCGTCTACACTTCAAATGAATGTAAATGCGACACTTCCTTGCTAGGAAATAGCGTCTGAAGATGTCTAGGTATCGTAGCAATAGAGTTCTAATGCTTCTTAAAACGCGATATCGCATCTCATTTCTATGTTTCATGGTAAGATATAATATGATTTGCGAAGTGTTATGTATTCCTCGTCTACACTTCAAATCAATGTAAATGCGACACTTCCTTGCTAGGAAATAGCGTTTGCAGATGTCTACGTATCGTAGCAATAGATTACTAATGCTTCTTACAACGCGATATCGCATCTCATTTCCATGTTTCATGGTAAGATATAATATTCATTGCGAAGTGTTATGCATTCCTGGTCTACACTTCAAATGAATGTAAATGCGACACTTCCTTGCAAGGAAATAGCGTTTGCACATATCTACGTATCGAAGCAATAGAGTTCAAATGCTTCTTAAAACGAGATATCGCATCTCATTTCTATGTTTCATGGTAAGATATAATATTCATTTGCGAAGTGTTATGCATTCCTCGTCTACGCTTCAAATCAACGTAAATGCGACTCTTCCTTGCAAGGAAATAGCGTTTGCAGATGCCTACGTATCGAAGCAATAGAGTTCAAATGCTTCTTAAAACGAGATATTGCATCTCATATCTATGTTTCATAATAAGATATAATATTCATTGCGAAGTGTTATGCATTTCTGGTCTACGATTCAAATGAATGTAAATGCGGCACTTCCTTGCTAGGAAATAGCGTCTGAAGATGTCTACGTATCGTAGCAATAGAGTTCTTATGATTCTTAAAACGCGATATTGCATCTCATTTCTATGTTTCATGGTAAGATATAACATGATTTGCGAAGTGTTATGTATTCCTCGTCTACACTTCAAATGAATGTGAATGCGACACTTCGTCGCTAGGAAATGGCGTTTGCAGATGTCTACGTATCGTAGCAATAGTTTGCTAATGCTTCCTAAAACGCGATATCGCATCTCATTTCTGTGTTTCATGGTAAGATATAACACGATTTGCGAAGTGTTATGTATTCCTCGTCTACACTTCAAATGAATGTAAATGCGACACTTCCTTGCTAGGAAATAGCGCCTGCAGATGTCTAGGTATCGTAGCGATAGAGTTATAATGCTACTTAAAACGCGATACCGCATCTCATTTCTATGTTTCATGGTAAGATATAATATTCATTGCGAAGTGTTATGAATTCCTCGTCTACGCTTCAAATGAACGTAAATGCGACAATTCCTTGCAAGGAAATAGCGTTTGCAGATGCCTACGTATCGAAGCAATAGAGTTCAAATGCTTCTTAAAACGAGATATTGCATCTCATATCTATGTTTCATAATAAGATATAATATTCATTGCGAAGTGTTATGCATTCCTCGTCTACGCTTCAAATGAACGTAAATGCGACACTTCCTTGCAAGGAAATAGCGTTTGCAGATGCCTACGTATCGAAGCAATAGAGTTCAAATGCTTCTTAAAACGAGATATTGCATCTCATATCTATGTTTCATAATAAGATTTAATATTCATTGCGAAGTGTTATGCATTCCTCGTCTACGATTCAAATGAATGTAAATGCGACACTTCCTTGCAAGGAAATAGCGTTTGCAGATGTCTACGTATCGTAGCAATAGAGTTCTTATGATTCTTAAAACGCGATATCGCATCTCATTTCTATGTTTCATGGTAAGATATAATATGATTTGCGAAGTGTTATGTATTCCTCGTCTACACTTCAAATGGATGTAAATGCGACACTTCCTTGCAAGGAAATAGCGTTTGCAGATATCTACGTATCGAAGCAATAGAGTTCAAATGCTTCTTAAAACGAGATATTGCATCTCATATCTATGTTTCATGATAAGATATAATATTCAACACGACGTGTTATGCATTCCTGGTCTACGATTCAAATGAATGTAAATGCGACACTTCCTTGCAAGGAAATAGCGTTTGCAGATGTCTACGTATCGACGCAATAGAGTTCAAATGCTTCTTAAAACGAGATATTGCATCTCATATCTATGTTTCATGATAAGATATAATATTCATTACGAAGTGTTATGCATTCCTGGTCTACGATTCAAATGAATGTAAATGCGACACTTCCTTGCTAGGAAATAGCGTCTGAAGATGTCTACGTATCGTAGCAATAGAGTTCTTATGATTCTTAAAACGCGATATTGCATCTCATTTCTATGTTTCATGGTAAGATATAACATGATTTGCGAAGTGTTATGTATTCCTCGTCTACACTTCAAATGAATGTAAATGCGACACTTCCTTGCTAGGAAATAGCGTCTGAAGATGTCTAGGTATCGTAGCAATAGAGTTCTAATGCTACTTAAAACGCGATACCGCATCTCATTTCTATGTTTCATGGTAAGATATATTATGATTTGCGAAGTGTTATGTATTCCTCGTCTACACTTCAAATGAATGTAAATGCGACACTTCCTTGCCAGGAAATAGCGTTTGCAGATGTCTACGTATCGTAGCAATAGATTTCTAATGCTTCTTAAAACGCGATATCGCATCTCATTTCTATGTTTCATGGTAAGATATAATATTCATTGCGAAGTGTTATGCATTCCTCGTCTACGCTTCAAATGAACGTAAATGCGACAATTCCTTGCAAGGAAATAGCGTTTGCAGATGCCTACGTATCGAAGCAATAGAGTTCAAATGCTTCTTAAAACGAGATATTGCATCTCATATCTATGTTTCATAATAAGATATAATATTCATTGCGAAGTGTTATGCATTCCTCGTCTACGCTTCAAATGAACGTAAATGCGACACTTCCTTGCAAGGAAATAGCGTTTGCAGATGCCTACGTATCGAAGCAATAGAGTTCAAATGCTTCTTAAAACGAGATATTGCATCTTATATCTATGTTTCATGATAAGATATAATATTCATTGCGAAGTGTTATGCATTCCACGTCTACGATTCAAATGAAAGTAAATGCGACACTTCCTTGCAAGGAAATAGAGTTTGCAGATGTCTACGTATCGTAGCAATAGAGTTCATATGATTCTAGAAAACGCGATATCGCATCTCATTTCTATGTTTCATGGTAAGATATAACATGATTTGCGAAGTGTTATGTATTCCTCGTCTACACTTCAAATGAATGTGAATGCGACACTTCCTCGCTAGGAAATGGCGTTTGCAGATGTCTACGTATCGTAGCAATAGTTTTCTAATGCTTCCTAAAACGCGATATCGCATCTCATTTCTATGTTTCATGGTAAGATATAATATGATTTGCGAAGTGTTATGTATTCCTCGTCTACACTTCAAATCAATGTAAATGCGACACTTCCTTGCTAGGAAATAGCGTTTGCAGATGTCTACGTATCGTAGCAATAGATTACTAATGCTTCTTAAAACGCGATATCGCATCTCATTTCCATGTTTCATGGTAAGATATAATATTCATTGCGAAGTGTTATGCATTCCTCGTCTACGCTTCAAATGAACGTAAATGCGACACTTCCTTGCAAGGAAATAGCGTTTGCAGATGCCTACGTATCGAAGCAATAGAGTTCAAATGCTTCTTAAAACGAGATATTGCATTTCATATCTATGTTTCATGGTAAGGTATAATATGATTTGCGAAGTGTCATGTATTCCTCGTCTGCACTTCAAATGAATGTAAATGCGACACTTCCTTGCATGGAAATAGCGTTTGCAGATGTCTACGTATCGTAGCAATAGAGTTCTTATGATTCTTAAAACGCGATATTGCATCTCATTTCTATGTTTCATGGTAAGGTATAATATGATTTGCGAAGTGTCATGTATTCCTCGTCTGCACTTCAAATGAATGTAAATGCGACACTTGCTTGCAAGGAAATAGCGTTTGCAGATGTCTCCGTATCGTAGCAATAGAGTTCTTATGATTCTTAAAACGCGATATCGCATCTCATTTCTATGTTTCATGGTAAGATATAATATGATATGCGAAGTGTCATGTATTCCTCGTCTACACTTCAAATGAATGTAAATGCGACACTTCCTTGCTAGGAAATAGCGTCTGAAGATGTCTAGGTATCGTAGCAATAGTTTTCTAATGCTTCTTAAAACGCGATATCGCATCTCATTTCTATGTTTCATGGTAAGATATAACATGATTTGCGAAGTGTTATATATTCCCCGTCTACACATCAAATGAATGTGAATGCGACACTTCCTTGCATGGAAATAGCGTTTGCAGATGTCTACGTATCGTAGCAATAGAGTTCTTATGATTCTTAAAGCGCGATATCGCATCTCATTTCTATGTTTCATGGTAAGATATAATATGATATGCGAAGTGTCATGTATTCCTCGTCTACACTTCAAATGAATGTAAATGCGACACTTCCTTGCTAGGAAATAGCGTCTGAAGATGTCTAGGTATCGTAGCAATAGAGTTCTAATGCTTCTTAAAACGCGATATCGCATCTCATTTCTATGTTTCATGGTAAGATATAATATGATTTGCGAAGTGTTATGTATTCCTCGTCTACACTTCAAATGAATGTAAATGCGACACTTCCTTGCAAGGAAATAGCGTTTGCACATATCTACGTATCGAAGCAATAGTTTTCTAATGCTTCCTAAAACGCGATATCGCATCTCATTTCTGTGTTTCATGGTAAGATATAACACGATTTGCGAAGTGTTATGTATTCCTCGTCTACACTTCAAATGAATGTAAATGCGACACTTCCTTGCTAGGAAATAGCGTTTGCAGATGTCTACGTATCGTAGCAATAGATTTCTAATGCTTCTTAAAACGCGATATCGCATCTCATTTCCATGTTTCATGGTAAGATATAATATTCATTGCGAAGTGTTATGCATTCCTCGTCTACGCTTCAAATGAACGTAAATGCGACACTTCCTTGCAAGGAAATAGCGTTTGCAGATGCCTACGTATCGAAGCAATAGAGTTCTAATGCTTCTTAAAACGCGATATCGCATCTCATTTCTATGTTTCATGGTAAGATATAATATGATTTGCGAAGTGTTATGTATTCCTCGTCTACACTTCAAATGGATGTAAATGCGACACTTCCTTGCAAGGAAATAGCGTTTGCAGATATCTACGTATCGAAGCAATAGAGTTCAAATGCTTCTTAAAACGAGATATCGCATCTCATTTCTATGTTTCATGGTAAGATATAATATTCATTTGCGAAGTGTTATGCATTCCTCGTCTACGCTTCAAATCAACGTAAATGCGACACTTCCTTGCAAGGAAATAGCGTTTGCAGATGCCTACGTATCGAAGCAATAGAGTTCAAATGCTTCTTAAAACGAGATATTGCATCTCATATCTATGTTTCATGATAAGATATAATATTCATTGCGCAGTGTTATGTATTCCTCGTCTACACTTCAAATGAATGTGAATGCGACACTTCCTTGCATGGAAATAGCGCTTGCAGATGTCTACGTATCGTAGCAATAGAGTTCTTATGATTCTTAAAACGCGATATCGCATCTCATTTCTATGTTTCATGGTAAGATATAATATGATTTGCGAAGTGTTATGTATTCCTCGTCTACACTTCAAATGAATGTAAATGCGACACTTCCTTGCTAGGAAATAGCGTCTGAAGATGTCTAGGTATCGTAGCAATAGAGTTCTAATGCTACTTAAAACGCGATACCGCATCTCATTTCTATGTTTCATGGTAAGATATATTATGATTTGCGAAGTGTTATGTATTCCTCGTCTACACTTCAAATGAATGTAAATGCGACACTTCCTTGCCAGGAAATAGCGTTTGCAGATGTCTACGTATCGTAGCAATAGATTTCTAATGCTTCTTAAAACGCGATATCGCATCTCATTTCCATGTTTCATGGTAAGATATAATATTCATTGCGAAGTGTTATGCATTCCTCGTCTACGCTTCAAATGAACGTAAATGCGACACTTCCTTGCAAGGAAATAGCGTTTGCAGATGCCTACGTATCGAAGCAATAGAGTTCTAATGCTTCTTAAAACGCGATATCGCATCTCATTTCTATGTTTCATGGTAAGATATAATATGATTTGCGAAGTGTTATGTATTCCTCGTCTACACTTCAAATGAATGTAAATGCGACACTTCCTTGCAAGGAAATAGCGTTTGCACATATCAACGTATCGAAGCAATAGAGTTCAAATGCTTCTTAAAACGAGATATCGCATCTCATTTCTATGTTTCATGGTAAGATATAATATTCATTTGCGAAGTGTTATGCATTCCTCGTCTACGCTTCAAATCAACGTAAATGCGACACTTCCTTGCAAGGAAATAGCGTTTGCAGATGCCTACGTATCGAAGCAATAGAGTTCAAATGCTTCTTAAAACGAGATATTGCATCTCATATCTATGTTTCATAATAAGATATAATATTCATTGCGAAGTGTTATGCATTCCTCGTCTACGATTCAAATGAATGTAAATGCGACACTTCCTTGCAAGGAAATAGAGTTTGCAGATGTCTACGTATCGTAGCAATAGAGTTCATATGATTCTTAAAACGCGATATCGCATCTCATTTCTATGTTTCATGGTAAGATATAATATGATTTGCGAAGTGTTATGTATTCCCCGTCTACACTTCAAATGAATGTGAATGCGACACTTCCTTGCATGGAAATAGCGTTTGCAGATGTCTACGTATCGTAGCAATAGAGTTCTTATGATTCTTAAAACGCGATATTGCATCTCATTTCTATGTTTCATGGTAAGGTATAATATGATTTGCGAAGTGTCATGTATTCCTCGTCTGCACTTCAAATGAATGTAAATGCGACACTTGCTTGCAAGGAAATAGCGTTTGCAGATGTCTCCGTATCGTAGCAATAGAGTTCCTATGATTCTTAAAACGTGATATCGCATCTCATTTCTATGTTTCATGGTAAGATATAATATGATATGCGAAGTGTCATGTATTCCTCGTCTACACTTCAAATGAATGTAAATGCGACACTTCCGTGCTAGGAAATAGCGTCTGAAGATGTCTAGGTATCGTAGCAATAGTTTTCTAATGCTTCTTAAAACGCGATATCGCATCTCATTTCTATGTTTCATGGTAAGATATAACATGATTTGCGAAGTGTTATATATTCCCCGTCTACACATCAAATGAATGTGAATGCGACACTTCCTCGCTAGGAAATAGCGTTTGCAGATGACTACGTAACGTAGCAATAGATTACTAATGCTTCTTAAAACGCGATATCGCATCTCATTTCTGTTTCAGGGTAAGATATAATATGATTTGCGAAGTGTCACGTATTCCTCGTCTACACTTCAAATGAATGTAAATGCGACATTTCCTTGCTAGGAAATAGCGTCTGCAGATGTCTAGGTATCGTAGCGATAGAGTTCTAATGCTACTTAAAACGCGATACCGCATCTCATTTCTATGTTTCATGGTAAGATATAATATGATTTGCGAAGTGTAATGTATTCCTGGTCTACGATTCAAATGAATGTAAATGCGACACTTCCTTGCAAGGAAATAGCGTTTGCAGATGTCTACGTATCGAAGCAATAGAGTTCAAATGCTTCTTAAAACGAGATATTGCATCTCATATCTATGTTTCATGATAAGATATAATATTCATTGCGAAGTGTTATGCATTCCTCGTCTACGATTCAAATGAAAGTAAATGCGGCACTTCCTTGCAAGGAAATAGAGTTTGCAGATGTCTACGTATCCTAGCAATAGAGTTCATATGATTCTTAAAACGCGATATCGCATCTCATTTCTATGTTTCATGGTAAGATATAACATGATTTGCGATGTGTTATGTATTCCTCGTCTACACTTCAAATGAATGTAAATGCGACACTTCCTTGCTAGGAAATAGCGTCTGAAGATGTCTAGGTATCGTAGCAATAGAGTTCTTATGATTCTTAAAACGCGATATTGCATCTCATTTCTATGTTTCATGGTAAGATAAAATATGATATGCGAAGTGTCATGTATTCCTCGTCTACACTTCAAATGAATGTAAATGCGTCACTTCCTTGCTAGGAAATAGCGTCTGAAGATGTCTAGGTATCGTAGCAATAGAGTTCTAATGCTTCTCAAAACGCGATATCGCATCTCATTTCTATGTTTCATGGTAAGATATAATATGATTTGCGAAGTGTTATGTATTCCTCGTCTACACTTCAAATGAATGTAAATGCGACACTTCCTTGCAAGGAAATAGCGTTTGCACATATCTACGTATCGAAGCAATAGAGTTCAAATGCTTCTTAAAACGAGATATTGCATCTCATATCTATGTTTCATGATAAGATATAATATTCATTACGAAGTGTTATGCATTCCTGGTCTACGATTCAAATGAATGTAAATGCGACACTTCCTTGCAAGGAAATAGCGTTTGCACATATCTACGTATCGAAACAATAGAGTTCAAATGCTTCTTAAAACGAGATATCGCATCTTATTTCTATGTTTCATGGTAAGATATAATATTCATTTGCGAAGTGTTATGCATTCCTCGTCTACGCTTCAAATCAACGTAAATGCGACACTTCCTTGCAAGGAAATAGCGTTTGCAGATGCCTACGTATCGAAGCAATAGAGTTCAAATGCTTCTTAAAACGAGATATTGCATCTCATATCTATGTTTCATAATAAGATATAATATTCATTGCGAAGTGTTATGCATTCCTCGTCTACGATTCAAATGAATGTAAATGCGACACTTCCATGCAAGGAAATAGCGTTTGCAGATGTCTACGTATCGTAGCAATAGAGTTCTTATGATTCTTAAAACGCGATATCGCATCTCATTTCTATGTTTCATGGTAAGATATAATATGATTTGCGAAGTGTTATGTATTCCTCGTCTACACTTCAAATGAATGTGAATGCGACACTTCCTTGCATGGAAATAGCGTTTGCAGATGTCTAGGTATCGTAGCAATAGTTTTCTAATGCTTCTTAAAACGCGATACCGCATCTCATTTCTATGTTTCATGGTAAGATATAACATGATTTGCGAAGTGTTATGTATTCCCCGTCTACACTTCAAATGAATGTGAATGCGACACTTCCTTGCATGGAAATAGCGTTTGCAGATGTCTACGTATCGTAGCAATAGAGTTCTTATGATTCTTAAAACGCGATATTGCATCTCATTTCTATGTTTCATGGTAAGGTATAATATGATTTGCGAAGTGTCATGTATTCCTCGTCTGCACTTCAAATGAATGTAAATGCGACACTTGCTTGCAAGGAAATAGCGTTTGCAGATGTCTCCGTATCGTAGCAATAGAGTTCTTATGATTCTTAAAACGCGATATCGCATCTCATTTCTATGTTTCATGGTAAGATATAATATGATATGCGAAGTGTCATGTATTCCTCGTCTACACTTCAAATGAATGTAAATGCGACACTTCCTTGCTAGGAAATAGCGTCTGAAGATGTCTAGGTATCGTAGCAATAGTTTTCTAATGCTTCTTAAAACGCGATATCGCATCTCATTTCTATGTTTCATGGTAAGATATAACATGATTTGCGAAGTGTTATATATTCCCCGTCTACACATCAAATGAATGTGAATGCGACACTTCCTCGCTAGGAAATAGCGTCTGAAGATGTCTAGGTATCGTAGCAATAGAGTTCTTATGATTCTTAAAACGCGATATTGCATCTCATTTCAATGTTTCATGGTAAGATATAATATGATATGCGAAGTGTCATGTATTCCTCGTCTACACTTCAAATGAATGTAAATGCGACACTTCCTTGCTAGGAAATAGCGTCTGAAGATGTCTAGGTATCGTAGCAATAGAGTTCTAATGCTTCTCAAAACGCGATATCGCATCTCATTTCTATGTTTCATGGTAAGATATAACATGATTTGCGAAGTGTTATGTATTCCCCGTCTACACTTCAAATGAATGTGAATGCGACACTTCCTTGCTAGGAAATAGCGTTTGCAGATGTCTACGTATGGTTGCAATAGATTTCTAATGCTTCTTAAAACGCGATATCGCATCTCATTTCTATGTTTCATGGTAAGATATAATATTCATTGCGAAGTGTTATGCATTCCTCGTCTACGCTTCAAATGAACGTGAATGCGACACTTCCTTCCAAGGAAATAGCGTTTGCAGATGCCTACGTATCGAAGCAATAGAGTTCAAATGCTTCTTAAAACGAGATATTGCATTTCATATCTATGTTTCATAATAAGATATAATATTCATTGCGAAGTGTTATGCATTCCTCGTCTACGATTCAAATGAAAGTAAATGCGACACTTCCTTGCATGGAAATAGCGTTTGCAGATGTCTACGTATCGTAGCAATAGAGTTCTTATGATTCTTAAAAAGCGATATTGCATCTCATTTCTATGTTTCATGGTAAGGTATAATATGATTTGCGAAGTGTCATGTATTCCTCGTCTGCACTTCAAATGAATGTAAATGCGACACTTGCTTGCAAGGAAATAGCGTTTGCAGATGTCTCCGTATCGTAGCAATAGAGCTCTTATGATTCTTGAAACGCGATATCGAATCTCATTTCTATGTTTCATGGTAAGATATAATATGATATGCGAAGTGTCATGTATTCCTCGTCTACACTTCAAATGAATGTAAATGCGACACTTCCTTGCTAGGAAATAGCGTCTGAAGATGTCTAGGTATCGTAGCAATAGAGTTCTAATGCTTCTTAAAATGCGATATCGCATCTCATTTCTATGTTTCATGGTAAGATATAATATGATTTGCGAAGTTTTATGTATTCCTCGTCTACACTTCAAATGAATGTAAATGCGACACTTCCTTGCTAGGAAATGGCGTTTGCAGATGTCTACGTTTCGTAGCAATAGATTTCTAATGCTTCTTAAAACGCGATATCGCACCTCATTTCTATGTTTCATGGTAAGATATAATATTCATTGCGAAGTGTTATGCATTCCTCGTCTACGCTTCAAATCAACGTAAATGCGACACTTCCTTGCAAGGAAATAGTGTTTGCAGATGCCTACGTATCGAAGCAATAGAGTTCAAATGCTTCTTAAAACGAGATATTGCATCTCATATCTATGTTTCATAATAAGATATAATATTCATTGCGAAGTGTTATGCATTCCTCGTCTACGATTCAAATGAATGTAAATGCGACACTTCCTTGCAAGGAAATAACGTTTGCAGATGTCTACGTATCGTAGCAATAGAGTTCTTATGATTCTTAAAACGCGATATCGCATCTCATTTCTATGTTTCATGGTAAGATATAATATGATATGCGAAGTGTCATGTATTCCTCGTCTACACTTCAAATGAATGTAAATGCGACACTTCCTCGCTAGGAAATGGCGTTTGCAGATGTCTACGTATCGTAGCAATAGTTTTCTAATGCTTCCTAAAACGCGATATCGCATCTCATTTCTATGTTTCATGGTAAGATATAATATGATTTGCGAAGTGTTATGTATTCCTCGTCTACACTTCAAATGAATGTAAATGCGACACTTCCTTGCTAGGAAATAGCGTTTGCAGATGTCTACGTATCGTAGCAATAGATTTCTAATGCTTCTTAAAACGCGATATCGCACCTCATTTCTATGTTTCATGGTAAGATATAATATTCATTGCGAAGTGTTATGCATTCCTCGTCTACGCTTCAAATCAACGTAAATGCGACACTTCCTTGCAAGGAAATAGTGTTTGCAGATGCCTACGTATCGAAGCAATAGAGTTCAAATGCTTCTTAAAACGAGATATTGCATCTCATATCTATGTTTCATAATAAGATATAATATTCATTGCGAAGTGTTATGCATTCCTCGTCTACGATTCAAATGAATGTAAATGCGACACTTCCTTGCAAGGAAATAGCGTTTGCAGATGTCTACGTATCGTAGCAATAGAGTTCTTATGATTCTTAAAACGCGATATCGCATCTCATTTCGATGTTTCATGGTAAGATATAATATGATATGCGAAGTGTCATGTATTCCTCGTCTACACTTCAAATGAATGTAAATGCGACACTTCCTTGCTAGGAAATAGCGTCTGAAGATGGCTAGGTATCGTAGCAATAGAGTTCTAATGCTTCTTAAAACGCGATATCGCATCTCATTTCTATGTTTCATGGTAAGATATAATATGATTTGCGAAGTGTTATGTATTCCTCGTCTACACTTCAAATCAATGTAAATGCGACACTTCCTTGCTAGGAAATAGCGTTTGCAGATGTCTACGTATCGTAGCAATAGATTACTAATGCTTCTTAAAACGCGATATCGCATCTCATTTCCATGTTTCATGGTAAGATATAATATTCATTGCGAAGTGTTATGCATTCCTCGTCTACGCTTCAAATGAACGTAAATGCGACACTTCCTTGCAAGGAAATAGCGTTTGCAGATGCCTACGTATCGAAGCAATAGAGTTCAAATGCTTCTTAAAACGAGATATTGCATTTCATATCTATGTTTCATGGTAAGGTATAATATGATTTGCGAAGTGTCATGTATTCCTCGTCTACACTTCAAATGAATGTAAATGCGACACTTCCTTGCTAGGAAATAGCGTCTGAAGATGTCTAGGTATCGTAGCAATAGAGTTCTAATGCTTCTTAAAACGCGATATCGCATCTCATTTCTATGTTTCATGGTAAGATATAATATGATTTGCGAAGTGTTATGTATTCCTCGTCTACACTTCAAATCAATGTAAATGCGACACTTCCTTGCTAGGAAATAGCGTTTGCAGATGTCTACGTATCGTAGCAATAGATTACTAATGCTTCTTAAAACGCGATATCGCATCTCATTTCCATGTTTCATGGTAAGATATAATATTCATTGCGAAGTGTTATGCATTCCTCGTCTACGATTCAAATGAATGTAAATGCGACACTTCCTTGCAAGGAAATAGCGTTTGCAGATGTCTACGTATCGTAGCAATAGAGTTCTTATGATTCTTAAAACGCGATATCGCATCTCATTTCTATGTTTCATGGTAAGATATAATATGATATGCGAAGTGTCATGTATTCCTCGTCTACACTTCAAATGAATGTAAATGCGACACTTCCTCGCTAGGAAATGGCGTTTGCAGATGTCTACGTATCGTAGCAATAGTTTTCTAATGCTTCCTAAAACGCGATATCGCATCTCATTTCTATGTTTCATGGTAAGATATAATATGATTTGCGAAGTGTTATGTATTCCTCGTCTACACTTCAAATGAATGTAAATGCGACACTTCCTTGCTAGGAAATAGCGTTTGCAGATGTCTACGTATCGTAGCAATAGATTTCTAATCCTTCTTAAAACGCGATATCGCACCTCATTTCTATGTTTCATGGTAAGATATAATATTCATTGCGAAGTGTTATGCATTCCTCGTCTACGCTTCAAATCAACGTAAATGCGACACTTCCTTGCAAGGAAATAGTGTTTGCAGATGCCTACGTATCGAAGCAATAGAGTTCAAATGCTTCTTAAAACGAGATATTGCATCTCATATCTATGTTTCATAATAAGATATAATATTCATTGCGAAGTGTTATGCATTCCTCGTCTACGATTCAAATGAATGTAAATGCGACACTTCCTTGCAAGGAAATAGCGTTTGCAGATGTCTACGTATCGTAGCAATAGAGTTCTTATGATTCTTAAAACGCGATATCGCATCTCATTTCGATGTTTCATGGTAAGATATAATATGATATGCGAAGTGTCATGTATTCCTCGTCTACACTTCAAATGAATGTAAATGCGACACTTCCTTGCTAGGAAATAGCGTCTGAAGATGTCTAGGTATCGTAGCAATAGAGTTCTAATGCTTCTTAAAACGCGATATCGCATCTCATTTCTATGTTTCATGGTAAGATATAATATGATTTGCGAAGTGTTATGTATTCCTCGTCTACACTTCAAATCAATGTAAATGCGACACTTCCTTGCTAGGAAATAGCGTTTGCAGATGTCTACGTATCGTAGCAATAGATTACTAATGCTTCTTAAAACGCGATATCGCATCTCATTTCCATGTTTCATGGTAAGATATAATATTCATTGCGAAGTGTTATGCATTCCTCGTCTACGCTTCAAATGAACGTAAATGCGACACTTCCTTGCAAGGAAATAGCGTTTGCAGATGCCTACGTATCGAAGCAATAGAGTTCAAATGCTTCTTAAAACGAGATATTGCATTTCATATCTATGTTTCATGGTAAGGTATAATATGATTTGCGAAGTGTCATGTATTCCTCGTCTGCACTTCAAATGAATGTAAATGCGACACTTCCTTGCATGGAAATAGCGTTTGCAGATGTCTACGTATCGTAGCAATAGAGTTCTTATGATTCTTAAAGCGCGATATCGCATCTCATTTCTATGTTTCATGGTAAGATATAATATGATATGCGAAGTGTCATGTATTCCTCGTCTACACTTCAAATGAATGTATATGCGACACTTCCTTGCTAGGAAATAGCGTCTGAAGGTGTCTAGGTATCGTAGCAATAGAGTTCTAATGCTTCTTAAAACGCGATATCGCATCTCATTTCTATGTTTCATGGTAACATATAATATGATTTGCGAAGTGTTATGTATTCCTCGTCTACACTTCAAATGAATGTAAATGCGACACTTCCTTGCAAGGAAATAGCGTTTGCACATATCTACGTATCGAAGCAATAGTTTTCTAATGCTTCCTAAAACGCGATATCGCATCTCATTTCTGTGTTTCATGGTAAGATATAACACGATTTGCGAAGTGTTATGTATTCCTCGTCTACACTTCAAATGAATGTAAATGCGACACTTCCTTGCTAGCAAATAGCGTTTGCAGATGTCTACGTATCGTAGCAATAGATTTCTAATGCTTCTTAAAACGCGATATCGCATCTCATTTCCATGTTTCATGGTAAGATATAATATTCATTGCGAAGTGTTATGCATTCCTCGTCTACGCTTCAAATGAACGTAAATGCGACACTTCCTTGCAAGGAAATAGCGTTTGCAGATGCCTACGTATCGAAGCAATAGAGTTCTAATGCTTCTTAAAACGCGATATCGCATCTCATTTCTATGTTTCATGGTAAGATATAATATGATTTGCGAAGTGTTATGTATTCCTCGTCTACACTTCAAATGAATGTAAAAGCGACACTTCCTTGCAAGGAAATAGCGTTTGCACATATCTACGTATCGAAGCAATAGTTTTCTAATGCTTCCTAAAACGCGATATCGCATCTCATTTCTGTGTTTCATGGTAAGATATAACACGATTTGCGAAGTGTTATGTATTCCTCGTCTACACTTCAAATGAATGTAAATGCGACACTTCCTTGCTAGCAAATAGCGCTTGCAGATGCCTACGTATCGAAGCAATAGAGTTCAAATGCTTCTTTAAACGAGATATTGCATCTCATATCTATGTTTCATAATAAGATATAATATTCATTGCGAAGTGTTATGCATTCCTCGTCTACGATTCAAATGAATGTAAATGCGACACTTCCATGCAAGGAAATAGCGTTTGCAGATGTCTACGTATCGTAGCAATAGAGTTCTTATGATTCTTAAAACGCGATATCGCATCTCATTTCTATGTTTCATGGTAAGATATAATATGATTTGCGAAGTGTTATGTATTCCTCGTCTACACTTCAAATGAATGTGAATGCGACACTTCCTTGCATGGAAATAGCGTTTGCAGATGTCTAGGTATCGTAGCAATAGTTTTCTAATGCTTCTTAAAACGCGATACCGCATCTCATTTTTATGTTTCATGGTAAGATATATCATGATTTGCGAAGTGTTATGTATTCCCCGTCTACACTTCAAGTGAATGTGAATGCGACACTTCCTTGCATGGAAATAGCGTTTGCAGATGTCTACGTATCGTAGCAATAGAGTTCTTATGATTCTTAAAACGCGATATTGCATCTCATTTCTATGTTTCATGGTAAGGTATAATATGATTTGCGAAGTGTCATGTATTCCTCGTCTGCACTTCAAATGAATGTAAATGCGACACTTGCTTGCAATGAAATAGCGTTTGCAGATGTCTCCGTATCGTAGCAATAGAGTTCTTATGATTCTTAAAACGCGATATCGCATCTCATTTCTATGTTTCATGGTAAGATATAATATGATATGCGAAGTGTCATGTATTCCTCGTCTACACTTCAAATGAATGTAAATGCGACACTTCCTTGCTAGGAAATAGCGTCTGAAGATGTCTAGGTATCGTAGCAATAGTTTTCTAATGCTTCTTAAAACGCGATATCGCATCTCATTTCTATGTTTCATGGTAAGATATAACATGATTTGCGAAGTGTTATATATTCCCCGTCTACACATCAAATGAATGTGAATGCGACACTTCCTCGCTAGGAAATAGCGTCTGAAGATGTCTAGGTATCGTAGCAATAGAGTTCTTATGATTCTTAAAACGCGATATTGCATCTCATTTCAATGTTTCATGGTAAGATATAATATGATATGCGAAGTGTCATGTATTCCTCGTCTACACTTCAAATGAATGTAAATGCGACACTTCCTTGCTAGGAAATAGCGTCTGAAGATGTCTAGGTATCGTAGCAATAGAGTTCTAATGCTTCTCAAAACGCGATATCGCATCTCATTTCTATGTTTCATGGTAAGATATAACATGATTTGCGAAGTGTTATGTATTCCCCGTCTACACTTCAAATGAATGTGAATGCGACACTTCCCTGCTAGGAAATAGCGTTTGCAGATGTCTACGTATGGTTGCAATAGATTTCTAATGCTTCTTAAAACGCGATATCGCATCTCATTTCTATGTTTCATGGTAAGATATAATATTCATTGCGAAGTGTTATGCATTCCTCGTCTACGCTTCAAATGAACGTAAATGCGACACTTCCTTCCAAGGAAATAGCGTTTGCAGATGCCTACGTATCGAAGCAATAGAGTTCAAATGCTTCTTAAAACGAGATATTGCATTTCATATCTATGTTTCATAATAAGATATAATATTCATTGCGAAGTGTTATGCATTCCTCGTCTACGATTCAAATGAAAGTAAATGCGACACTTCCTTGCATGGAAATAGCGTTTGCAGATGTCTACGTATCGTAGCAATAGAGTTCTTATGATTCTTAAAAAGCGATATTGCATCTCATTTCTATGTTTCATGGTAAGGTATAATATGATTTGCGAAGTGTCATGTATTCCTCGTCTGCACTTCAAATGAATGTAAATGCGACACTTGCTTGCAAGGAAATAGCGTTTGCAGATGTCTACGTATCGTAGCAATAGATTTCTAATGCTTCTTAAAACGCGATATGGCACCTCATTTCTATGTTTCATGGTAAGATATAATATTCACTGCGAAGTGTTATGCATTCCTCGTCTACGCTTCAAATCAACGTAAATGCGACACTTCCTTGCAAGGAAATAGTGTTTGCAGATGCCTACGTATCGAAGCAATAGAGTTCAAATGCTTCTTAAAACGAGATATTGCATCTCATATCTATGTTTCATAATAAGATATAATATTCATTGCGAAGTGTTATGCATTCCTCGTCTACGATTCAAATGAATGTAAATGCGACACTTCCTTTCAAGGAAATAGCGTTTGCAGATGTCTACGTATCGTAGCAATAGAGTTCTTATGATTCTTAAAACGCGATATCGCATCTCATTTCTATGTTTCATGGTAAGATATAATATGATATGCGAAGTGTCATGTATTCCTCGTCTACACTTCAAATGAATGTAAATGCGACACTTCCTCGCTAGGAAATGGCGTTTGCAGATGTCTACGTATCGTAGCAATAGTTTTCTAATGCTTCCTAAAACGCGATATCGCATCTCATTTCTATGTTTCATGGTAAGATATAATATGATTTGCGAAGTGTTATGTATTCCTCGTCTACACTTCAAATGAATGTAAATGCGACACTTCCTTGCTAGGAAATAGCGTTTGCAGATGTCTACGTATCGTAGCAATAGATTTCTAATGCTTCTTAAAACGCGATATCGCACCTCATTTCTATGTTTCATGGTAAGATATAATATTCATTGCGAAGTGTTATGCATTCCTCGTCTACGCTTCAAATCAACGTAAATGCGACACTTCCTTGCAAGGAAATAGTGTTTGCAGATGCCTACGTATCGAAGCAATAGAGTTCAAATGCTTCTTAAAACGAGATATTGCATCTCATATCTATGTTTCATAATAAGATATAATATTCATTGCGAAGTGTTATGCATTCCTCGTCTACGATTCAAATGAATGTAAATGCGACACTTCCTTGCAAGGAAATAGCGTTTGCAGATGTCTACGTATCGTAGCAATAGAGTTCTTATGATTCTTAAAACGCGATATCGCATCTCATTTCGATGTTTCATGGTAAGATATAATATGATATGCGAAGTGTCATGTATTCCTCGTCTACACTTCAAATGAATGTAAATGCGACACTTCCTTGCTAGGAAATAGCGTCTGAAGATGTCTAGGTATCGTAGCAATAGAGTTCTAATGCTTCTTAAAACGCGATATCGCATCTCATTTCTATGTTTCATGGTAAGATATAATATGATTTGCGAAGTGTTATGTATTCCTCGTCTACACTTCAAATCAATGTAAATGGGACACTTCCTTGCTAGGAAATAGCGTTTGCAGATGTCTACGTATCGTAGCAATAGATTACTAATGCTTCTTACAACGCGATATCGCATCTCATTTCCATGTTTCATGGTAAGATATAATATTCATTGCGAAGTGTTATGCATTCCTGGTCTACACTTCAAATGAATGTAAATGCGACACTTCCTTGCAAGGAAATAGCGTTTGCACATATCTACGTATCGAAGCAATAGAGTTCAAATGCTTCTTAAAACGAGATATCGCATCTCATTTCTATGTTTCATGGTAAGATATAATATTCATTTGCGAAGTGTTATGCATTCCTCGTCTACGCTTCAAATCAACGTAAATGCGACTCTTCCTTGCAAGGAAATAGCGTTTGCAGATGCCTACGTATCGAAGCAATAGAGTTCAAATGCTTCTTAAAACGAGATATTGCATCTCATATCTATGTTTCATAATAAGATATAATATTCATTGCGAAGTGTTATGCATTTCTGGTCTACGATTCAAATGAATGTAAATGCGGCACTTCCTTGCTAGGAAATAGCGTCTGAAGATGTCTACGTATCGTAGCAATAGAGTTCTTATGATTCTTAAAACGCGATATTGCATCTCATTTCTATGTTTCATGGTAAGATATAACATGATTTGCGAAGTGTTATGTATTCCTCGTCTACACTTCAAATGAATGTGAATGCGACACTTCGTCGCTAGGAAATGGCGTTTGCAGATGTCTACGTATCGTAGCAATAGTTTGCTAATGCTTCCTAAAACGCGATATCGCATCTCATTTCTGTGTTTCATGGTAAGATATAACACGATTTGCGAAGTGTTATGTATTCCTCGTCTACACTTCAAATGAATGTAAATGCGACACTTCCTTGCTAGGAAATAGCGCCTGCAGATGTCTAGGTATCGTAGCGATAGAGTTATAATGCTACTTAAAACGCGATACCGCATCTCATTTCTATGTTTCATGGTAAGATATAATATTCATTGCGAAGTGTTATGAATTCCTCGTCTACGCTTCAAATGAACGTAAATGCGACAATTCCTTGCAAGGAAATAGCGTTTGCAGATGCCTACGTATCGAAGCAATAGAGTTCAAATGCTTCTTAAAACGAGATATTGCATCTCATATCTGTGTTTCATAATAAGATATAATATTCATTGCGAAGTGTTATGCATTCCTCGTCTACGCTTCAAATGAACGTAAATGCGACACTTCCTTGCAAGGAAATAGCGTTTGCAGATGTCTACGTATCGACGCAATAGAGTTCAAATGCTTCTTAAAACGAGATATTGCATCTCATATCTATGTTTCATGATAAGATATAATATTCATTACGAAGTGTTATGCATTCCTGGTCTACGATTCAAATGAATGTAAATGCGACACTTCCTTGCTAGGAAATAGCGTCTGAAGATGTCTACGTATCGTAGCAATAGAGTTCTTATGATTCTTAAAACGCGATATTGCATCTCATTTCTATGTTTCATGGTAAGATATAACATGATTTGCGAAGTGTTATGTATTCCTCGTCTACACTTCAAATGAATGTGAATGCGACACTTTGTCGCTAGGAAATGGCGTTTGCAGATGTCTACGTATCGTAGCAATAGTTTGCTAATGCTTCCTAAAACGCGATATCGCATCTCATTTCTGTGTTTCATGGTAAGATATAACACGATTTGCGAAGTGTTATGTATTCCTCGTCTACACTTCAAATGAATGTAAATGCGACACTTCCTTGCTAGGAAATAGCGTCTGCAGATGTCTAGGTATCGTAGCGATAGAGTTCTAATGCTACTTAAAACGCGATACCGCATCTCATTTCTATGTTTCATGGTAAGATATATTATGATTTGCGAAGTGTTATGTATTCCTCGTCTACACTTCAAATGAATGTAAATGCGACACTTCCTTGCCAGGAAATAGCGTTTGCAGATGTCTACGTATCGTAGCAATAGATTTCTAATGCTTCTTAAAACGCGATATCGCATCTCATTTCTATGTTTCATGGTAAGATATAATATTCATTGCGAAGTGTTATGCATTCCTCGTCTACGCTTCAAATGAACGTTAATGCGACAATTCCTTGCAAGGAAATAGCGTTTGCAGATGCCTACGTATCGAAGCAATAGAGTTCAAATGCTTCTTAAAACGAGATATTGCATCTCATATCTATGTTTCATAATAAGATATAATATTCATTGCGAAGTGTTATGCATTCCTCGTCTACGCTTCAAATGAACGTAAATGCGACACTTCCTTGCAAGGAAATAGCGTTTGCAGATGCCTACGTATCGAAGCAATAGAGTTCAAATGCTTCTTAAAACGAGATATTGCATCTCATATCTATGTTTCATAATAAGATTTAATATTCATTGCGAAGTGTTATGCATTCCTCGTCTACGATTCAAATGAATGTAAAGGCGACACTTCCTTGCAAGGAAATAACGTTTGCAGATGTCTACGTATCGTAGCAATAGAGTTCTTATGATTCTTAAAACGCGATATCGCATCTCATTTCTATGTTTCATGGTAAGATATAATATGATTTGCGAAGTGTTATGTATTCCTCGTCTACACTTCAAATGGATGTAAATGCGACACTTCCTTGCAAGGAAATAGCGTTTGCAGATATCTACGTATCGTAGCAATAGATTTCTAATGCTTCTTAAAACGCGATATCGCATCTCATTTCTATGTTTCATGGTAAGATATAATATTCATTGCGAAGTGTTATGCATTCCTCGTCTACGCTTCAAATGAATGTAAATGCGACACTTCCTTGCAAGGAAATAGCGTTTGCAGATGTCTCCGTATCGTAGCAATAGAGTTCTTATGATTCTTAAAACGCGATATCGCATATCATTTCTATGTTTCATGGTAAGATATAATATGATATGCGAAGTGTCATGTATTCCTCGTCTACACTTCAAATGAATGTAAATGCGACACTTCCTTGCTAGGAAATAGCGTCTGAAGATGTCTAGGTATCGTAGCAATAGAGTTCTAATGCTTCTTAAAACGCGATATCGCATCTCATTTCTATGTTTCATGGTAAGATATAATATGATTTGCGAAGTGTTATATATTCCTCGTCTACACTTCAAATGAATGTAAATGCGACACTTCCTTGCAAGGAAATAGCGTTTGCACATATCTACGTATCGAAGCAATAGAGTTCAAATGCTTCTTAAAAGGAGATATTGCATCTCATATCTATGTTTCATGATAAGATGTAATATTCATTACGAAGTGTTATGCATTCCTGGTCTACGATTCAAATGAATGTAAATGCGACACTTCCTTGCAAGGAAATAGCGTTTGCAGATGCCTACGTATCGAAGCAATAGAGTTCAAATGCTTCTTAAAACGAGATATTGCATCTCATATCTATGTTTCATAATAAGATTTAATATTCATTGCGAAGTGTTATGCATTCCTCGTCTACGATTCAAATGAATGTAAAGGCGACACTTCCTTGCAAGGAAATAACGTTTGCAGATGTCTACGTATCGTAGCAATAGAGTTCTTATGATTCTTAAAACGCGATATCGCATCTCATTTCTATGTTTCATGGTAAGATATAATATGATTTGCGAAGTGTTATGTATTCCTCGTCTACACTTCAAATGGATGTAAATGCGACACTTCCTTGCAAGGAAATAGCGTTTGCAGATATCTACGTATCGTAGCAATAGATTTCTAATGCTTCTTAAAACGCGATATCGCATCTCATTTCTATGTTTCATGGTAAGATATAATATTCATTGCGAAGTGTTAAGCATTCCTCGTCTACGCTTCAAATGAATGTAAATGCGACACTTCCTTGCAAGGAAATAGCGTTTGCAGATGTCTCCGTATCGTAGCAATAGAGTTCTTATGATTCTTAAAACGCGATATCGCATATCATTTCTATGTTTCATGGTAAGATATAATATGATATGCGAAGTGTCATGTATTCCTCGTCTACACTTCAAATGAATGTAAATGCGACACTTCCTTGCTAGGAAATAGCGTCTGAAGATGTCTAGGTATCGTAGCAATAGAGTTCTAATGCTTCTTAAAACGCGATATCGCATCTCATTTCTATGTTTCATGGTAAGATATAATATGATTTGCGAAGTGTCATGTATTCCTCGTCTGCACTTCAAATGAATGTAAATGCGACACTTGCTTGCAAGGAAATAGCGTTTGCAGATGTCTCCGTATCGTAGCAATAGAGTTCTTATGATTCTTAAAACGCGATATCGCATCTCATTTCTATGTTTCATGATAAGATATAATATTCATTACGAAGTGTTATGCATTCCTGGTCTACGATTCAAATGAATGTAAATGCGACACTTCCTTGCAAGGAAATAGCGTTTGCAGATGTCTACGTATCGAAGCAATAGAGTTCAAATGCTTCTTAAAACGAGATATTGCATCTCATATCTATGTTTCATAATAAGATATAATATTCATTGCGAAGTGTTATGCATTCCTCGTCTACGATTCAAATGAATGTAAATGCGACACTTCCTTGCAAGGAAATAGCGTTTGCAGATGTCTACGTATCGTAGCAATAGAGTTCTTATGATTCTTAAAACGCGATATCGCATCTCATTTCTATGTTTCATGGTAAGATATAACATGATTTGCGAAGTGTTATGTATTCCTCGTCTACACTTCAAATGAATGTGAATGCGACACTTCCTTGCTAGGAAATAGCGTTTGCAGATGTCTACGTATCGTAGCAATAGATTTCAATTGCTTCTTAAAACGCGATATCGCATCTCATTTCTATGTTTCATGGTAAGATATAATATTCATTGCGAAGTGTTATGCATTCCTCGTCTACGCTTCAAATGAATGTAAATGCGACACTTCCTTGCAAGGAAATAGCGTTTGCAGATGCCTACGTATCGAAGCAATAGAGTTCAAATGCTTCTTAAAACGAGATATTGCATCTCATATCTATGTTTCATGGTAAGGTATGATATGATTTGCGAAGTGTCATGTATTCCTCGTCTGCACTTCAAATGAATGTAAATGCGACACTTGCTTGCAAGGAAATAGCGTTTGCACATGTCTCCGTATCGTAGCAATAGAGTTCTTATGATTCTTAAAACGCGATATCGCATCTCATTTCTATGTTTCATGGTAAGATATAATATGATATGCGAAGTGTCATGTATTCCTCGTCTACACTTCAAATGAATGTAAATGCGACACTTCCTTGCAAGGAAATAGCGTTTGCAGATGTCTACGTATCGAAGCAATAGAGTTCAAACGCTTCTTAAAACGAGATATTGCATCTCATATCTATGTTTCATGATAAGATATAATATTCATTGCGAAGTGTTATGTATTCCTCGTCTACACTTCAAATGAATGTGAATGCGACACTTCCTCTCTAGGAAATGGCGTTTGCAGATGTCTACGTATCGTAGCAATAGTTTTCTAATGCTTCCTAAAACGCGATATCGCATATCATTTCTGTGTTTCATGGTAAGATATAACACGATTTGCGAAGTGTTATGTATTCCTCGTCTACACTTCAAATGAATGTAAATGCGACACTTCCTTGCTAGGAAATAGCGTTTGCAGATGTCTACGTATCGTAGCAATAGATTTCTAATGCTTCTTAAAACGCGATGTCGCATCTCATTTCCATGTTTCATGGTAAGATATAATATTCATTGCGAAGTGTTATGCATTCCTCGTCTACGCTTCAAATGAACGTAAATGCGACACTTCCTTGCAAGGAAATAGCGTTTGCAGATGCCTACGTATCGAAGCAATAGAGTTCTAATGCTTCTTAAAACGCGATATCGTATCTCATTTCTATGTTTCATGGTAAGATATAATATGATTTGCGAAGTGTTATGTATTGCTCGTCTACACTTCAAATGAATGTAAATGCGACACTTCCTTGCAAGGAAATAGCGTTTGCACATATCTACGTATCGAAGCAATAGAGTTCAAATGCTTCTTAAAACGAGATATTGCATCTCATATCTATGTTTCATGATAAGATATAATATTCATTACGAAGTGTTATGCATTCCTGGTCTACGATTCAAATGAATGTAAATGCGACACTTCCTTGCAAGGAAATAGCGTTTGCAGATGTCTACGTATCGAAGCAATAGAGTTCAAATGCTTCTTAAAACGAGATATTGCATCTTATATCTATGTTTCATGGTAAGATATAATATGATTTGCGAAGTGTTATGTATTCCTCGTCTACACTTCAAATGAATGTAAATGCGACACTTCCTTGCAAGGAAATAGCGTTTGCACATATCTACGTATCGAAGCAGTAGAGTTCAAATGCTTCTTAAAACGAGATATTGCATCTCATATCTATGTTTCATGATAAGATATAATATTCATTCCGAAGTGTTATGCATTCCTGGTCTACGATTCAAATGAATGTAAATGCGACACTTCCTTGCAAGGAAATAGCGTTTGCAGATGTCTACGTATCGAAGCAATAGAGTTCATATGATTCTTAAAACGCGATATCGCATCTCAATTCTATGTTTCATGGTAAGATATAACAGGATTTGCGAAGTGTTATGTATTCCTCGTCTACACTTCAAATGAATGTGAATGCGACACTTCCTCGCTAGGAAATGGCGTTTGCAGATGTCTACGTATCGTAGCAATAGAGTTCTTATGGTTCTTAAAACGCGATATCGCATCTCATTTCTATGTTTCATGGTAAGATATAATATGATTTGCGAAGTGTTATGTATTCCTCGTCTACACTTCAAATGAATGTGAATGCGACACTTCCTTGCATGGAAATAGCGTTTGCAGATGTCTACGTATCGTAGCAATAGAGTTCGTATGATTCTTAAAACGCGATATTGCATCTCATTTCTATGTTTCATGGTAAGGAATAATATGATTTGCGAAGTGTCATGTATTCCTCGTCTACACTTCAAATGAATGTAAATGCGACACTTCCTTGCTAGGAAATAGCGTCTGAAGATGTCTAGGTATCGTAGCAATAGAGTTCTAATGCTTCTTAAAACGCGATATCGCATCTCATTTCTATGTTTCATGGTAAGATATAATATGATTTGCGAAGTGTTATGTATTCCTCGTCTACACTTCAAATGAATGTAAATGCGACACTTCCTTGCAAGGAAATAGCGTTTGCACATATCTACGTATCGAAGCAATAGAGTTCAAATGCTTCTTAAAACGAGATATTGCATCTCATATCTATGTTTCATGATAAGATATAATATTCATTACGAAGTGTTATGCATTCCTGGTCTACGATTCAAATGAATGTAAATGCGACACTTCCTTGCAAGGAAATAGCGTTTGCAGATGTTTACGTATCGAAGCAATAGAGTTCAAATGCTTCTTAAAACGAGATATTGCATCTCATATCTATGTTTCATGATAAGATATAATATTCATTGCGAAGTGTTATGCATTCCTCGTCTACGATTCAAATGAAAGTAAATGCGACACTTCCTTGCAAGGAAATAGAGTTTGCAGATGTCTACGTATCGTAGCAATAGAGTTCATATGATTCTTAAAACGCGATATCGCATCTCATTTCTATGTTTCATGGTAAGATATAACATGATTTGCGAAGTGTTATGTATTCCTCGTCTACACTTCAAATGAATGTGAATGCGACACTTCCTCGCTAGGAAATGGCGTTTGCAGATGTCTACGTATCGTAGCAATAGTTTTCTAATGCTTCCTAAAACGCGAAATCGCATCTCATTTCTGTGTTTCATGGTAAGATATAACACGATTTGCGAAGTGTTATGTATTCCTCGTCTACACTTCAAATGAATGTAAATGCGACACTTCCTTGCTAGGAAATAACGTTTGCAGATGTCTACGTATCGTAGCAATAGATTTCTAATGCTTCTTAAAACGCGATGTCGCATCTCATTTCCATGTTTCATGGTAAGATATAATATTCATTGCGAAGTGTTATGCATTCCTCGTCTACGCTTCAAATGAACGTAAATGCGACACTTCCTTGCAAGGAAATAGCGTTTGCAGATGCCTACGTATCGAAGCAATAGAGTTCAAATGCTTCTTAAAACGAGATATTGCATTTCATATCTATGTTTCATGGTAAGATATAATATGATATGCGAAGTGTCATGTATTCCTCGTTTACACTTCAAATGAATGTAAATGCGACACTTCCTTGCTAGGAAATAGCGTCTGAAGATGTCTAGGTATCGTAGCAATAGAGTTCTAATGCTTCTTAGAACGCGATATCGCATCTCATTTCTATGTTTCATGGTAAGATATAATATGATTTGCGAAGTGTTATGTATTCCTCGTCTACACTTCAAATGAATGTAAATGCGACACTTCCTTGCAAGGAAATAGCGTTTGCACATATCTACGTATCGAAGCAATAGAGTTCAAATGCTTCTTAAAAGAAGATATTGCATCTCATATCTATGTTTCATGATAAGATATAATATTCATTACGAAGTGTTATGCATTCCTGGTCTACGATTCAAATGAATGTAAATGCGACACTTCCTTGCAAGGAAATAGCGTTTGCAGATGTCTACGTATCGAAGCAATAGAGTTCATATGATTCTTAAAACGCGATATCGCATCTCAATTCTATGTTTCATGGTAAGATATAACATGATTTGCGAAGTGTTAAGTATTCCTCGTCTACACTTCAAATGAATGTGAATGCGACACTTCCTCGCTAGGAAATGGCGTTTGCAGATGTCTACGTATCGTAGCAATAGTTTTCTAATGCTTCCTAAAACGCGATATCGCATCTCATTTCTGTGTTTCATGGTAAGATATAACACTGATTTGCGAAGTGTTATGTATTCCTCGTCTACACTTCAAATGAATGTAAATGCGACACTTCCTTGCTAGGAAATAGCGTTTGCAGATGCCTACGTATCGAAGCAATAGAGTTCTAATGCTTCATAAAACGCGATATCGCATCTCATTTCTATGTTTCATGGTAAGATATAATATGATTTGCGAAGTGTTATGTATTCCTCGTCTACACTTCAAATGAATGTAAATGCGACACTTCCTTGCAAGGAAATAGCGTTTGCACATATCTACGTATCGAAGCAATAGAGTTCAAATGCTTCTTAAAACGAGATATTGCATTTCATATCTATGTTTCATGATAAGATATAATATTCATTACGAAGTGTTATGCATTCCTGGTCTACGATTCAAATGAATGTAAATGCGACACTTCCTTGCAAGGAAATAGCGTTTGCAGATGTCTACGTATCGAAGCAATAGAGTTCAAATGCTTCTTAAAACGAGATATTGCATCTCATATCTATGTTTCATGATAAGATATAATATTCATTACGAAGTGTTATGCATTCCTGGTCTACGATTCAAGTGAATGTAAATGCGACACTTCCTTGCAAGGAAATAGCGTTTGCAGATGTCTACGTATCGAAGCAATAGAGTTCAAATGCTTCTTAAAACGATATATTGCATCTCATATCTATGTTTCATGATAAGATATAATATTCATTGCAAAGTGTTATGCATTCCTCGTCTACGATTCAAATGAAAGTAAATGCGACACTTCCTTGCAAGGAAATAGAGTTTGCAGATGCCTACGTATCGAAGCAATAGAGTTCAAATGCTTCTTAAAACGAGATATTGCATCTCATATCTATGTTTCATAATAAGATATAATATTCATTGCGAAGTGTTATGCATTCCTCGTCTACGATTCAAATGAACGTAAATGCGACACTTCCTTGCAAGGAAATAGCGTTTGCAGATGCCTACGTATCGAAGCAATAGAGTTCAAATGCTTCTTAAAACGAGATATTGCATCTCATATCTATGTTTCATAATAAGATATAATATTCATTGCGAAGTGTTATGCATTCCTCGTCTACGATTCAAATGAAAGTAAATGCGACACTTCCTTGCAAGGAAATAGAGTTTGCAGATGCCTACGTATCGAAGCAATAGAGTTCAAATGCTTCTTAAAACGAGATATTGCATCTCATATCTATGTTTCATAATAAGATATAATATTCATTGCGAAGTGTTATGCATTCCTCGTCTACGATTCAAACGAACGTAAATGCGACACTTCCTTGCAAGGAAATAGCGTTTGCAGATTGCTACGTATCGAAGCAATAGAGTTCAAATGCTTCTTAAAACGAGATATTGCATCTCATATCTATGTTTCATAATAAGATATAATATTCATTGCGAAGTGTTATGCATTCCTCGTCTACGATTCAAATGAATGTAAATGCGACACTTCCTTGCAAGGAAATAGCGTCTGCAGATGTCTAGGTATCGTAGCAATAGTGTTCTAATGCTTCTTAAAACGAGATATTGCATCTCATATCTATGTTTCATGATAAGATATAATATTCATTGCGAAGTGTTATGCATTCCTCGTCTACGATTCAAATGAAAGTAAATGCGACACTTCCTTGCATGGAAATAGCGTTTGCAGATGTCTACGTATCGTAGCAATAGAGTTCTTATGATTCTTAAAACGCGATATCGCATCTCATTTCTATGTTTCATGGTAAGATATAATATGATATGCGAAGTGTCATGTATTCCTCGTCTACACTTCAAATGAATGTAAATGCGACACTTCCTTGCTAGGAAATAGCTTCTGAAGATGTCTAGGTATCGTAGCAATAGTTTTCTAATGCTTCTCAAAACGCGATATCGCATCTCATTTCTATGTTTCATGGTAAGATATAACATGATTTGCGAAGTGTTATGTATTCCCCGTCTACACTTCAAATGAATGTGAATGCGACACTTCCTTGCATGGAAATAGTGTTTGCAGATGTCTACGTATCGTAGCAATAGAGTTCTTATGATTCTTAAAAAGCGATATTGCATCTCATTTCTATGTTTCATGGTAAGGTATAATATGATATGCGAAGTGTCATGTATTCCTCGTCTACACTTCAAATGAATGTAAATGCGACACTTCCTTGCTAGGAAATAGCGTCTGAAGATGTCTAGGTATCGTAGCAATAGAGTTCTAATGCTTCTTAAAACGCGATATCGCATCTCATTTCTATGTTTCATGGTAAGATATAATATGATTTGCGAAGTGTTATGTATTCCTCGTCTACACTTCAAATCAATGTAAATGCGACACTTCCTTGCTAGGAAATAGCGTTTGCAGATGTCTACGTATCGTAGCAATAGATTACTAATGCTTCTTACAACGCGATATCGCATCTCATTTCCATGTTTCATGGTAAGATATAATATTCATTGCGAAGTGTTATGCATTCCTGGTCTACACTTCAAATGAATGTAAATGCGACACTTCCTTGCAAGGAAATAGCGTTTGCACATATCTACGTATCGAAGCAATAGAGTTCAAATGCTTCTTAAAACGAGATATCGCATCTCATTTCTATGTTTCATGGTAAGATATAATATTCATTTGCGAAGTGTTATGCATTCCTCGTCTACGCTTCAAATCAACGTAAATGCGACTCTTCCTTGCAAGGAAATAGCGTTTGCAGATGCCTACGTATCGAAGCAATAGAGTTCAAATGCTTCTTAAAACGAGATATTGCATCTCATATCTATGTTTCATAATAAGATATAATATTCATTGCGAAGTGTTATGCATTTCTGGTCTACGATTCAAATGAATGTAAATGCGGCACTTCCTTGCTAGGAAATAGCGTCTGAAGATGTCTACGTATCGTAGCAATAGAGTTCTTATGATTCTTAAAACGCGATATTGCATCTCATTTCTATGTTTCATGGTAAGATATAACATGATTTGCGAAGTGTTATGTATTCCTCGTCTACACTTCAAATGAATGTGAATGCGACACTTCGTCGCTAGGAAATGGCGTTTGCAGATGTCGACGTATCGTAGCAATAGTTTGCTAATGCTTCCTAAAACGCGATATCGCATCTCATTTCTGTGTTTCATGGTAAGATATAACACGATTTGCGAAGTGTTATGTATTCCTCGTCTACACTTCAAATGAATGTAAATGCGACACTTCCTTGCTAGGAAATAGCGCCTGCAGATGTCTAGGTATCGTAGCGATAGAGTTATAATGCTACTTAAAACGCGATACCGCATCTCATTTCTATGTTTCATGGTAAGATATAATATTCATTGCGAAGTGTTATGAATTCCTCGTCTACGCTTCAAATGAACGTAAATGCGACAATTCCTTGCAAGGAAATAGCGTTTGCAGATGCCTACGTATCGAAGCAATAGAGTTCAAATGCTTCTTAAAACGAGATATTGCATCTCATATCTATGTTTCATAATAAGATATAATATTCATTGCGAAGTGTTATGCATTCCTCGTCTACGCTTCAAATGAACGTAAATGCGACACTTCCTTGCAAGGAAATAGCGTTTGCAGATGCCTACGTATCGAAGCAATAGAGTTCAAATGCTTCTTAAAACGAGATATTGCATCTCATATCTATGTTTCATAATAAGATTTAATATTCATTGCGAAGTGTTATGCATTCCTCGTCTACGATTCAAATGAATGTAAATGCGACACTTCCTTGCAAGGAAATAGCGTTTGCAGATGTCTACGTATCGTAGCAATAGAGTTCTTATGATTCTTAAAACGCGATATCGCATCTCATTTCTATGTTTCATGGTAAGATATAATATGATTTGCGAAGTGTTATGTATTCCTCGTCTACACTTCAAATGGATGTAAATGCGACACTTCCTTGCAAGGAAATAGCGTTTGCAGATATCTACGTATCGAAGCAATAGAGTTCAAATGCTTCTTAAAACGAGATATTGCATCTCATATCTATGTTTCATGATAAGATATAATATTCAACACGACGTGTTATGCATTCCTGGTCTACGATTCAAATGAATGTAAATGCGACACTTCCTTGCAAGGAAATAGCGTTTGCAGATGTCTACGTATCGACGCAATAGAGTTCAAATGCTTCTTAAAACGAGATATTGCATCTCATATCTATGTTTCATGATAAGATATAATATTCATTACGAAGTGTTATGCATTCCTGGTCTACGATTCAAATGAATGTAAATGCGACACTTCCTTGCTAGGAAATAGCGTCTGAAGATGTCTACGTATCGTAGCAATAGAGTTCTTATGATTCTTAAAACGCGATATTGCATCTCATTTCTATGTTTCATGGTAAGATATAACATGATTTGCGAAGTGTTATGTATTCCTCGTCTACACTTCAAATGAATGTGAATGCGACACTTCGTCGCTAGGAAATGGCGTTTGCAGATGTCTACGTATCGTAGCAATAGTTTGCTAATGCTTCCTAAAACGCGATATCGCATCTCATTTCTGTGTTTCATGGTAAGATATAACACGATTTGCGAAGTGTTATGTATTCCTCGTCTACACTTCAAATGAATGTAAATGCGACACTTCCTTGCTAGGAAATAGCGTCTGCAGATGTCTAGGTATCGTAGCGATAGAGTTCTAATGCTACTTAAAACGCGATACCGCATCTCATTTCTATGTTTCATGGTAAGATATATTATGATTTGCGAAGTGTTATGTATTCCTCGTCTACACTTCAAATGAATGTAAATGCGACACTTCCTTGCCAGGAAATAGCGTTTGCAGATGTCTACGTATCGTAGCAATAGATTTCTAATGCTTCTTAAAACGCGATATCGCATCTCATTTCTATGTTTCATGGTAAGATATAATATTCATTGCGAAGTGTTATGCATTCCTCGTCTACGCTTCAAATGAACGTTAATGCGACACTTCCTTGCAAGGAAATAGCGTTTGCAGATGCCTACGTATCGAAGCAATAGAGTTCAAATGCTTCTTAAAACGAGATATTGCATCTCATATCTATGTTTCATAATAAGATATAATATTCATTGCGAAGTGTTATGCATTCCTCGTCTACGCTTCAAATGAATGTAAATGCGACACTTCCTTGCAAGGAAATAGCGTTTGCAGATGCCTACGTATCGAAGCAATAGAGTTCAAATGCTTCTTAAAACGAGATATTGCATCTCATATCTATGTTTCATAATAAGATTTAATATTCATTGCGAAGTTTTATGCATTCCTCGTCTACGATTCAAATGAATGTAAAGGCGACACTTCCTTGCAAGGAAATAACGTTTGCAGATGTCTACGTATCGTAGCAATAGAGTTCTTATGATTCTTAAAACGCGATATCGCATCTCATTTCTATGTTTCATGGTAAGATATAATATGATTTGCGAAGTGTTATGTATTCCTCGTCTACACTTCAAATGGATGTAAATGCGACACTTCCTTGCAAGGAAATAGCGTTTGCAGATATCTACGTATCGTAGCAATAGATTTCTAATGCTTCTTAAAACGCGATATCGCATCTCATTTCTATGTTTCATGGTAAGATATAATATTCATTGCGAAGTGTTATGCATTCCTCGTCTACGCTTCAAATGAATGTAAATGCGACACTTCCTTGCAAGGAAATAGCGTTTGCAGATGTCTCCGTATCGTAGCAATAGAGTTCTTATGATTCTTAAAACGCGATATCGCATATCATTTCTATGTTTCATGGTAAGATATAATATGATATGCGAAGTGTCATGTATTCCTCGTCTACACTTCAAATGAATGTAAATGCGACACTTCCTTGCTAGGAAATAGCGTCTGAAGATGTCTAGGTATCGTAGCAATAGAGTTCTAATGCTTCTTAAAACGCGATATCGCATCTCATTTCTATGTTTCATGGTAAGATATAATATGATTTGCGAAGTGTTATATATTCCTCGTCTACACTTCAAATGAATGTAAATGCGACACTTCCTTGCAAGGAAATAGCGTTTGCACATATCTACGTATCGAAGCAATAGAGTTCAAATGCTTCTTAAAAGGAGATATTGCATCTCATATCTATGTTTCATGATAAGATATAATATTCATTACGAAGTGTTATGCATTCCTGGTCTACGATTCAAATGAATGTAAATGCGACACTTCCTTGCAAGGAAATAGCGTTTGCAGATGTCTACGTATCGATGCAATAGAGTTCATATGATTCTTAAAACGCGATATCGCATCTCAATTCTATGTTTCATGGTAAGATATAACATGATTTGCGAAGTGTTATGTATTCCTCGTCTACACTTCAAATGAATGTGAATGCGACACTTCCTCGCTAGGAAATGGCGTTTGCAGATGTCTACGTATCGTAGCAATAGAGTTCTTATGATTCTTAAAACGCGATATCGCATCTCATTTCTATGTTTCATGGTAAGATATAACATGATTTGCGAAGTGTTATGTATTCCTCGTCTACACTTCAAATGAATGTGAATGCGACACTTCCTTGCAAGGAAATAGCGTTTGCAGATGCCTACGTATCGAAGCAATAGAGTTCAAATGCTTCCTAAAACGAGATATTGCATCTCATATCTATGTTTCATGGTAAGGTATGATATGATTTGCGAAGTGTCATGTATTCCTCGTCTGCACTTCAAATGAATGTAAATGCGACACTTGCTTGCAAGGAAATAGCGTTTGCAGATGTCTCCGTATCGTAGCAATAGAGTTCTTATGATTCTTAAAACGCGATATCGCATCTCATTTCTATGTTTCATGATAAGATATAATATTCATTACGAAGTGTTATGCATTCCTGGTCTACGATTCAAATGAATGTAAATGCGACACTTCCTTGCAAGGAAATAGCGTTTGCAGATGTCTACGTATCGAAGCAATAGAGTTCAAATGCTTCTTAAAACGAGATATTGCATCTCATATCTATGTTTCATAATAAGATATAATATTCATTGCGAAGTGTTATGCATTCCTCGTCTACGATTCAAATGAATGTAAATGCGACACTTCCTTGCAAGGAAATAGCGTTTGCAGATGTCTACGTATCGTAGCAATAGAGTTCTTATGATTCTTAAAACGCGATATCGCATCTCATTTCTATGTTTCATGGTAAGATATAATATGATATGCGAAGTGTCATGTATTCCTCGTCTACACTTCAAATGAATGTAAATGCGACACTTCCTTGCAAGGAAATAGCGTTTGCAGATGTCTACGTATCGAAGCAATAGAGTTCAAACGCTTCTTAAAACGAGATATTGCATCTCATATCTATGTTTCATGATAAGATATAATATTCATTGCGAAGTGTTATGTATTCCTCGTCTACACTTCAAATGAATGTGAATGCGACACTTCCTCGCTAGGAAATGGCGTTTGCAGATGTCTACGTATCGTAGCAATAGTTTTCTAATGCTTCCTAAAACGCGATATCGCATCTCATTTCTGTGTTTCATGGTAAGATATAACACGATTTGCGAAGTGTTATGTATTCCTCGTCTACACTTCAAATGAATGTAAATGCGACACTTCCTTGCTAGGAAATAGCGTTTGCAGATGTCTACGTATCGTAGCAATAGATTTCTAATGCTTCTTAAAACGCGATGTCGCATCTCATTTCCATGTTTCATGGTAAGATATAATATTCATTGCGAAGTGTTATGCATTCCTCGTCTACGCTTCAAATGAACGTAAATGCGACACTTCCTTGCAAGGAAATAGCGTTTGCAGATGCCTACGTATCGAAGCAATAGAGTTCTAATGCTTCTTAAAACGCGATATCGTATCTCATTTCTATGTTTCATGGTAAGATATAATATGATTTGCGAAGTGTTATGTATTGCTCGTCTACACTTCAAATGAATGTAAATGCGACACTTCCTTGCAAGGAAATAGCGTTTGCACATATCTACGTATCGAAGCAATAGAGTTCAAATGCTTCTTAAAACGAGATATTGCATCTCATATCTATGTTTCATGATAAGATATAATATTCATTACGAAGTGTTATGCATTCCTGGTCTACGATTCAAATGAATGTAAATGCGACACTTCCTTGCAAGGAAATAGCGTTTGCAGATGTCTACGTATCGAAGCAATAGAGTTCAAATGCTTCTTAAAACGAGATATTGCATCTTATATCTATGTTTCATGGTAAGATATAATATGATTTGCGAAGTGTTATGTATTCCTCGTCTACACTTCAAATGAATGTAAATGCGACACTTCCTTGCAAGGAAATAGCGTTTGCACATATCTACGTATCGAAGCAGTAGAGTTCAAATGCTTCTTAAAACGAGATATTGCATCTCATATCTATGTTTCATGATAAGATATAATATTCATTCCGAAGTGTTATGCATTCCTGGTCTACGATTCAAATGAATGTAAATGCGACACTTCCTTGCAAGGAAATAGCGTTTGCAGATGTCTACGTATCGAAGCAATAGAGTTCATATGATTCTTAAAACGCGATATCGCATCTCAATTCTATGTTTCATGGTAAGATATAACAGGATTTGCGAAGTGTTATGTATTCCTCGTCTACACTTCAAATGAATGTGAATGCGACACTTCCTCGCTAGGAAATGGCGTTTGCAGATGTCTACGTATCGTAGCAATAGAGTTCTTATGGTTCTTAAAACGCGATATCGCATCTCATTTCTATGTTTCATGGTAAGATATAATATGATTTGCGAAGTGTTATGTATTCCTCGTCTACACTTCAAATGAATGTGAATGCGACACTTCCTTGCATGGAAATAGCGTTTGCAGATGTCTACGTATCGTAGCAATAGAGTTCGTATGATTCTTAAAACGCGATATTGCATCTCATTTCTATGTTTCATGGTAAGGTATAATATGATTTGCGAAGTGTCATGTATTCCTCGTCTACACTTCAAATGAATGTAAATGCGACACTTCCTTGCTAGGAAATAGCGTCTGAAGATGTCTAGGTATCGTAGCAATAGAGTTCTAATGCTTCTTAAAACGCGATATCGCATCTCATTTCTATGTTTCATGGTAAGATATAATATGATTTGCGAAGTGTTATGTATTCCTCGTCTACACTTCAAATGAATGTAAATGCGACACTTCCTTGCAAGGAAATAGCGTTTGCACATATCTACGTATCGAAGCAATAGAGTTCAAATGCTTCTTAAAACGAGATATTGCATCTCATATCTATGTTTCATGATAAGATATAATATTCATTACGAAGTGTTATGCATTCCTGGTCTACGATTCAAATGAATGTAAATGCGACACTTCCTTGCAAGGAAATAGCGTTTGCAGATGTTTACGTATCGAAGCAATAGAGTTCAAATGCTTCTTAAAACGAGATATTGCATCTCATATCTATGTTTCATGATAAGATATAATATTCATTGCGAAGTGTTATGCATTCCTCGTCTACGATTCAAATGAAAGTAAATGCGACACTTCCTTGCAAGGAAATAGAGTTTGCAGATGTCTACGTATCGTAGCAATAGAGTTCATATGATTCTTAAAACGCGATATCGCATCTCATTTCTATGTTTCATGGTAAGATATAACATGATTTGCGAAGTGTTATGTATTCCTCGTCTACACTTCAAATGAATGTGAATGCGACACTTCCTCGCTAGGAAATGGCGTTTGCAGATGTCTACGTATCGTAGCAATAGTTTTCTAATGCTTCCTAAAACGCGAAATCGCATCTCATTTCTGTGTTTCATGGTAAGATATAACACGATTTGCGAAGTGTTATGTATTCCTCGTCTACACTTCAAATGAATGTAAATGCGACACTTCCTTGCTAGGAAATAACGTTTGCAGATGTCTACGTATCGTAGCAATAGATTTCTAATGCTTCTTAAAACGCGATGTCGCATCTCATTTCCATGTTTCATGGTAAGATATAATATTCATTGCGAAGTGTTATGCATTCCTCGTCTACGCTTCAAATGAACGTAAATGCGACACTTCCTTGCAAGGAAATAGCGTTTGCAGATGCCTACGTATCGAAGCAATAGAGTTCAAATGCTTCTTAAAACGAGATATTGCATTTCATATCTATGTTTCATGGTAAGATATAATATGATATGCGAAGTGTCATGTATTCCTCGTTTACACTTCAAATGAATGTAAATGCGACACTTCCTTGCTAGGAAATAGCGTCTGAAGATGTCTAGGTATCGTAGCAATAGAGTTCTAATGCTTCTTAGAACGCGATATCGCATCTCATTTCTATGTTTCATGGTAAGATATAATATGATTTGCGAAGTGTTATGTATTCCTCGTCTACACTTCAAATGAATGTAAATGCGACACTTCCTTGCAAGGAAATAGCGTTTGCACATATCTACGTATCGAAGCAATAGAGTTCAAATGCTTCTTAAAAGAAGATATTGCATCTCATATCTATGTTTCATGATAAGATATAATATTCATTACGAAGTGTTATGCATTCCTGGTCTACGATTCAAATGAATGTAAATGCGACACTTCCTTGCAAGGAAATAGCGTTTGCAGATGTCTACGTATCGAAGCAATAGAGTTCATATGATTCTTAAAACGCGATATCGCATCTCAATTCTATGTTTCATGGTAAGATATAACATGATTTGCGAAGTGTTAAGTATTCCTCGTCTACACTTCAAATGAATGTGAATGCGACACTTCCTCGCTAGGAAATGGCGTTTGCAGATGTCTACGTATCGTAGCAATAGTTTTCTAATGCTTCCTAAAACGCGATATCGCATCTCATTTCTGTGTTTCATGGTAAGATATAACACTGATTTGCGAAGTGTTATGTATTCCTCGTCTACACTTCAAATGAATGTAAATGCGACACTTCCTTGCTAGGAAATAGCGTTTGCAGATGCCTACGTATCGAAGCAATAGAGTTCTTATGATTCTTAAAACGCGATATCGCATCTCATTTCTATGTTTCATGGTAAGATATAATATGATATGCGAAGTGTCATGTATTCCTCGTCTACACTTCAAATGAATGTAAATGCGACACTTCCTTGCTAGGAAATAGCGTCTGAAGATGTCTAGGTATCGTAGCAATAGAGTTCTAATGCTTCATAAAACGCGATATCGCATCTCATTTCTATGTTTCATGGTAAGATATAATATGATTTGCGAAGTGTTATGTATTCCTCGTCTACACTTCAAATGAATGTAAATGCGACACTTCCTTGCAAGGAAATAGCGTTTGCACATATCTACGTATCGAAGCAATAGAGTTCAAATGCTTCTTAAAACGAGATATTGCATTTCATATCTATGTTTCATGATAAGATATAATATTCATTACGAAGTGTTATGCATTCCTGGTCTACGATTCAAATGAATGTAAATGCGACACTTCCTTGCAAGGAAATAGCGTTTGCAGATGTCTACGTATCGAAGCAATAGAGTTCAAATGCTTCTTAAAACGAGATATTGCATCTCATATCTATGTTTCATGATAAGATATAATATTCATTACGAAGTGTTATGCATTCCTGGTCTACGATTCAAGTGAATGTAAATGCGACACTTCCTTGCAAGGAAATAGCGTTTGCAGATGTCTACGTATCGAAGCAATAGAGTTCAAATGCTTCTTAAAACGATATATTGCATCTCATATCTATGTTTCATGATAAGATATAATATTCATTGCAAAGTGTTATGCATTCCTCGTCTACGATTCAAATGAAAGTAAATGCGACACTTCCTTGCAAGGAAATAGAGTTTGCAGATGCCTACGTATCGAAGCAATAGAGTTCAAATGCTTCTTAAAACGAGATATTGCATCTCATATCTATGTTTCATAATAAGATATAATATTCATTGCGAAGTGTTATGCATTCCTCGTCTACGATTCAAATGAACGTAAATGCGACACTTCCTTGCAAGGAAATAGCGTTTGCAGATGCCTACGTATCGAAGCAATAGAGTTCAAATGCTTCTTAAAACGAGATATTGCATCTCATATCTATGTTTCATAATAAGATATAATATTCATTGCGAAGTGTTATGCATTCCTCGTCTACGATTCAAATGAAAGTAAATGCGACACTTCCTTGCAAGGAAATAGAGTTTGCAGATGCCTACGTATCGAAGCAATAGAGTTCAAATGCTTCTTAAAACGAGATATTGCATCTCATATCTATGTTTCATAATAAGATATAATATTCATTGCGAAGTGTTATGCATTCCTCGTCTACGATTCAAATGAACGTAAATGCGACACTTCCTTGCAAGGAAATAGCGTTTGCAGATTGCTACGTATCGAAGCAATAGAGTTCAAATGCTTCTTAAAACGAGATATTGCATCTCATATCTATGTTTCATAATAAGATATAATATTCATTGCGAAGTGTTATGCATTCCTCGTCTACGATTCAAATGAATGTAAATGCGACACTTCCTTGCAAGGAAATAGCGTCTGCAGATGTCTAGGTATCGTAGCAATAGTGTTCTAATGCTTCTTAAAACGAGATATTGCATCTCATATCTATGTTTCATGATAAGATATAATATTCATTGCGAAGTGTTATGCATTCCTCGTCTACGATTCAAATGAAAGTAAATGCGACACTTCCTTGCATGGAAATAGCGTTTGCAGATGTCTACGTATCGTAGCAATAGAGTTCTTATGATTCTTAAAACGCGATATCGCACCTCATTTCTATGTTTCATGGTAAGATATAATATGATATGCGAAGTGTCATGTATTCCTCGTCTACACTTCAAATGAATGTAAATGCGACACTTCCTTGCTAGGAAATAGCTTCTGAAGATGTCTAGGTATCGTAGCAATAGTTTTCTAATGCTTCTCAAAACGCGATATCGCATCTCATTTCTATGTTTCATGGTAAGATATAACATGATTTGCGAAGTGTTATGTATTCCCCGTCTACACTTCAAATGAATGTGAATGCGACACTTCCTTGCATGGAAATAGCGTTTGCAGATGTCTACGTATCGTAGCAATAGAGTTCTTATGATTCTTAAAAAGCGATATTGCATCTCATTTCTATGTTTCATGGTAAGGTATAATATGATATGCGAAGTGTCATGTATTCCTCGTCTACACTTCAAATGAATGTAAATGCGACACTTCCTTGCTAGGAAATAGCGTCTGAAGATGTCTAGGTATCGTAGCAATAGAGTTCTAATGCTTCTTAAAACGCGATATCGCATCTCATTTCTATGTTTCATGGTAAGATATAATATGATTTGCGAAGTGTTATGTATTCCTCGTCTACACTTCAAATGAATGTAAATGCGACACTTCCTTGCAAGGAAATAGCGTTTGCACATATCTACGTATCGAAGCAATAGAGTTCAAATGCTTCTTAAAACGAGATATTGCATTTCATATCTATGTTTCATGATAAGATATAATATTCATTACGAAGTGTTATGCATTCCTGGTCTACGATTCAAATGAATGTAAATGCGACACTTCCTTGCAAGGAAATAGCGTTTGCAGATGTCTACGTATCAAAGCAATAGAGTTCAAATGCTTCTTAAAACGAGATATTGCATCTCATATCTATGTTTCATGATAAGATATAATATTCATTACGAAGTGTTATGCATTCCTGGTCTACGATTCAAGTGAATGTAAATGCGACACTTCCTTGCAAGGAAATAGCGTTTGCAGATGTCTACGTATCGAAGCAATAGAGTTCAAATGCTTCTTAAAACGAGATATTGCATCTCATATCTATGTTTCATGATAAGATATAATATTCATTGCGAAGTGTTATGCATTCCTCGTCTACGATTCAAATGAATGTAAATGCGACACTTCCTTGCAAGGAAATAGCGTCTGCAGATGTCTAGGTATCGTAGCAATAGTGTTCTAATGCTTCTTAAAACGAGATATTGCATCTCATATCTATGTTTCATGATAAGATATAATATTCATTGCGAAGTGTTATGCATTCCTCGTCTACGATTCAAATGAAAGTAAATGCGACACTTCCTTGCATGGAAATAGCGTTTGCAGATGTCTACGTATCGTAGCAATAGAGTTCTTATGATTCTTAAAACGCGATATCGCACCTCATTTCTATGTTTCATGGTAAGATATAATATGATATGCGAAGTGTCATGTATTCCTCGTCTACACTTCAAATGAATGTAAATGCGACACTTCCTTGCTAGGAAATAGCTTCTGAAGATGTCTAGGTATCGTAGCAATAGTTTTCTAATGCTTCTCAAAACGCGATATCGCATCTCATTTCTATGTTTCATGGTAAGATATAACATGATTTGCGAAGTGTTATGTATTCCCCGTCTACACTTCAAATGAATGTGAATGCGACACTTCCTTGCATGGAAATAGCGTTTGCAGATGTCTACGTATCGTAGCAATAGAGTTCTTATGATTCTTAAAAAGCGATATTGCATCTCATTTCTATGTTTCATGGTAAGGTATAATATGATATGCGAAGTGTCATGTATTCCTCGTCTACACTTCAAATGAATGTAAATGCGACACTTCCTTGCTAGGAAATAGCGTCTGAAGATGTCTAGGTATCGTAGCAATAGAGTTCTAATGCTTCTTAAAACGCGATATCGCATCTCATTTCTATGTTTCATGGTAAGATATAATATGATTTGCGAAGTGTTATGTATTCCTCGTCTACACTTCAAATGAATGTAAATGCGACACTTCCTTGCAAGGAAATAGCGTTTGCACATATCTACGTATCGAAGCAATAGAGTTCAAATGCTTCTTAAAACGAGATATTGCATTTCATATCTATGTTTCATGATAAGATATAATATTCATTACGAAGTGTTATGCATTCCTGGTCTACGATTCAAATGAATGTAAATGCGACACTTCCTTGCAAGGAAATAGCGTTTGCAGATGTCTACGTATCAAAGCAATAGAGTTCAAATGCTTCTTAAAACGAGATATTGCATCTCATATCTATGTTTCATGATAAGATATAATATTCATTACGAAGTGTTATGCATTCCTGGTCTACGATTCAAGTGAATGTAAATGCGACACTTCCTTGCAAGGAAATAGCGTTTGCAGATGTCTACGTATCGAAGCAATAGAGTTCAAATGCTTCTTAAAACGAGATATTGCATCTCATATCTATGTTTCATGATAAGATATAATATTCATTGCGAAGTGTTATGCATTGCTCGTCTACGATTCAAGTGAAAGTAAATGCGACACTTCCTTGCAAGGAAATAGAGTTTGCAGATGTCTACGTATCGTAGCAATAGAGTTCATATGATTCTTAAAACGCGATATCGCATCTCATTTCTATGTTTCATGGTAAGGTATAATATGATATGCGAAGTGTCATGTATTCCTCGTCTACACTTCAAATGAATGTAAATGCGACACTTCCTTGCTAGGAAATAGCGTCTGAAGATGTCTAGGTATCGTAGCAATAGAGTTCTAATGCTTCTTAAAACGCGATATCGCATCTCATTTCTATGTTTCATGGTAAGATATAATATGATTTGCGAAGTGTTATGTATTCCTCGTCTACACTTCAAATGAATGTAAATGCGACACTTCCTTGCTAGGAAATAGCGTCTGAAGATGTCTAGGTATCGTAGCAATAGAGTTCTAATGCTTCTTAAAACGCGATATCGCATCTCATTTCTATGTTTCATGGTAAGATATAATATGATTTGCGAAGTGTTATGTATTCCTCGTCTACACTTCAAATGAATGTAAATGCGACACTTCCTTGCAAGGAAATAGCGTTTGCACATATCTACGTATCGAAGCAATAGAGTTCAAATGCTTCTTAAAACGAGATATTGCATCTCATATCTATGTTTCATGATAAGATATAATATTCATTACGAAGTGTTATGACTTCCTGGTCTACGATTCAAATGAATGTAAATGCGACACTTCCTTGCTAGGAAATAGCGTCTGAAGATGTCTACGTATCGTAGCAATAGAGTTCTTATGATTCTTAAAACGCGATATTGCATCTCATTTCTATGTTTCATGGTAAGATATAACATGATTTGCGAAGTGTTATGTATTCCTCGTCTACACTTCAAATGAATGTAAATGCGACACTTCCTTGCTAGGAAATAGCGTCTGCAGATGTCTAGGTATCGAAGCAATAGAGTTCAAATGCTTCTTAAAACGAGATATTGCATCTCATATCTATGTTTCATAATAAGATTTAATATTCATTGCGAAGTGTTATGCATTCCTCGTCTACGATTCAAATGAATGTAAATGCGACACTTCCTTGCAAGGAAATAGCGTTTGCAGATGTCTACGTATCGTAGCAATAGAGTTCTTATGATTCTTAAAACGCGATATCGCATCTCATTTCTATGTTTCATGGTAAGATATAATATGATTTGCGAAGTGTTATGTATTCCTCGTCTACACTTCAAATGGATGTAAATGCGACACTTCCTTGCAAGGAAATAGCGTTTGCAGATATCTACGTATCGAAGCAATAGAGTTCAAATGCTTCTTAAAACGAGATATTGCATCTCATATCTATGTTTCATGATAAGATATAATATTCAACACGACGTGTTATGCATTCCTGGTCTACGATTCAAATGAATGTAAATGCGACACTTCCTTGCAAGGAAATAGCGTTTGCAGATGTCTACGTATCGACGCAATAGAGTTCAAATGCTTCTTAAAACGAGATATTGCATCTCATATCTATGTTTCATGATAAGATATAATATTCATTGCGCAGTGTTATGTATTCCTCGTCTACACTTCAAATGAATGTGAATGCGACACTTCCTTGCATGGAAATAGCGCTTGCAGATGTCTACGTATCGTAGCAATAGAGTTCTTATGATTCTTAAAACGCGATATTGCATCTCATTTCTATGTTTCATGGTAAGGTATAATATGATTTGCGAAGTGTCAAGTATTCCTCGTCTGCACTTCAAATGAATGTAAATGCGACACTTGCTTGCAAGGAAATAGCGTTTGCAGATGTCTCCGTATCGTAGCAATAGAGTTCTTATGATTCTTAAAACGCGATATCGCATATCATTTCTATGTTTCATGGTAAGATATAACATGATTTGCGAAGTGTTATGTATTCCTCGTCTACACTTCAAATGAATGTAAATGCGACACTTCCTTGCCAGGAAATAGCGTTTGCAGATGTCTACGTATCGTAGCAATAGATTTCTAATGCTTCTTAAAACGCGATATCGCATCTCATTTCTATGTTTCATGGTAAGATATAATATTCATTGCGAAGTGTTATGCATTCCTCGTCTACGCTTCAAATGAACGTAAATGCGACAATTCCTTGCAAGGAAATAGCGTTTGCAGATGCCTACGTATCGAAGCAATAGAGTTCAAATGCTTCTTAAAACGAGATATTGCATCTCATATCTATGTTTCATAATAAGATATAATATTCATTGCGAAGTGTTATGCATTCCTCGTCTACGATTCAAATGAACGTAAATGCGACACTTCCTTGCAAGGAAATAGCGTTTGCAGATGCCTACGTATCGAAGCAATAGAGTTCAAATGCTTCTTAAAACGAGATATTGCATCTCATATCTATGTTTCATAATAAGATATAATATTCATTGCGAAGTGTTATGCATTCCTCGTCTACGATTCAAATGAAAGTAAATGCGACACTTCCTTGCAAGGAAATGGAGTTTGCAGATGCCTACGTATCGAAGCAATAGAGTTCAAATGCTTCTTAAAACGAGATATTGCATCTCATATCTATGTTTCATAATAAGATATAATATTCATTGCGAAGTGTTATGCATTCCTCGTCTACGATTCAAATGAATGTAAATGCGACACTTCCTTGCAAGGAAATAGCGTCTGCAGATGTCTAGGTATCGTAGCAATAGTGTTCTAATGCTTCTTAAAACGAGATATTGCATCTCATATCTATGTTTCATGATAAGATATAATATTCATTGCGAAGTGTTATGCATTCCTCGTCTACGATTCAAATGAAAGTAAATGCGACACTTCCTTGCATGGAAATAGCGTTTGCAGATGTCTACGTATCGTAGCAATAGAGTTCTTATGATTCTTAAAACGCGATATCGCACCTCATTTCTATGTTTCATGGTAAGATATAATATGATATGCGAAGTGTCATGTATTCCTCGTCTACACTTCAAATGAATGTAAATGCGACACTTCCTTGCTAGGAAATAGCTTCTGAAGATGTCTAGGTATCGTAGCAATAGTTTTCTAATGCTTCTCAAAACGCGATATCGCATCTCATTTCTATGTTTCATGGTAAGATATAACATGATTTGCGAAGTGTTATGTATTCCCCGTCTACACTTCAAATGAATGTGAATGCGACACTTCCTTGCATGGAAATAGCGTTTGCAGATGTCTACGTATCGTAGCAATAGAGTTCTTATGATTCTTAAAAAGCGATATTGCATCTCATTTCTATGTTTCATGGTAAGGTATAATATGATATGCGAAGTGTCATGTATTCCTCGTCTACACTTCAAATGAATGTAAATGCGACACTTCCTTGCTAGGAAATAGCGTCTGAAGATGTCTAGGTATCGTAGCAATAGAGTTCTAATGCTTCTTAAAACGCGATATCGCATCTCATTTCTATGTTTCATGGTAAGATATAATATGATTTGCGAAGTGTTATGTATTCCTCGTCTACACTTCAAATGAATGTAAATGCGACACTTCCTTGCAAGGAAATAGCGTTTGCACATATCTACGTATCGAAGCAATAGAGTTCAAATGCTTCTTAAAACGAGATATTGCATTTCATATCTATGTTTCATGATAAGATATAATATTCATTACGAAGTGTTATGCATTCCTGGTCTACGATTCAAATGAATGTAAATGCGACACTTCCTTGCAAGGAAATAGCGTTTGCAGATGTCTACGTATCAAAGCAATAGAGTTCAAATGCTTCTTAAAACGAGATATTGCATCTCATATCTATGTTTCATGATAAGATATAATATTCATTACGAAGTGTTATGCATTCCTGGTCTACGATTCAAGTGAATGTAAATGCGACACTTCCTTGCAAGGAAATAGCGTTTGCAGATGTCTACGTATCGAAGCAATAGAGTTCAAATGCTTCTTAAAACGAGATATTGCATCTCATATCTATGTTTCATGATAAGATATAATATTCATTGCGAAGTGTTATGCATTGCTCGTCTACGATTCAAGTGAAAGTAAATGCGACACTTCCTTGCAAGGAAATAGAGTTTGCAGATGTCTACGTATCGTAGCAATAGAGTTCATATGATTCTTAAAACGCGATATCGCATCTCATTTCTATGTTTCATGGTAAGGTATAATATGATATGCGAAGTGTCATGTATTCCTCGTCTACACTTCAAATGAATGTAAATGCGACACTTCCTTGCTAGGAAATAGCGTCTGAAGATGTCTAGGTATCGTAGCAATAGAGTTCTAATGCTTCTTAAAACGCGATATCGCATCTCATTTCTATGTTTCATGGTAAGATATAATATGATTTGCGAAGTGTTATGTATTCCTCGTCTACACTTCAAATGAATGTAAATGCGACACTTCCTTGCTAGGAAATAGCGTCTGAAGATGTCTAGGTATCGTAGCAATAGAGTTCTAATGCTTCTTAAAACGCGATATCGCATCTCATTTCTATGTTTCATGGTAAGATATAATATGATTTGCGAAGTGTTATGTATTCCTCGTCTACACTTCAAATGAATGTAAATGCGACACTTCCTTGCAAGGAAATAGCGTTTGCACATATCTACGTATCGAAGCAATAGAGTTCAAATGCTTCTTAAAACGAGATATTGCATCTCATATCTATGTTTCATGATAAGATATAATATTCATTACGAAGTGTTATGACTTCCTGGTCTACGATTCAAATGAATGTAAATGCGACACTTCCTTGCTAGGAAATAGCGTCTGAAGATGTCTACGTATCGTAGCAATAGAGTTCTTATGATTCTTAAAACGCGATATTGCATCTCATTTCTATGTTTCATGGTAAGATATAACATGATTTGCGAAGTGTTATGTATTCCTCGTCTACACTTCAAATGAATGTAAATGCGACACTTCCTTGCTAGGAAATAGCGTCTGCAGATGTCTAGGTATCGAAGCAATAGAGTTCAAATGCTTCTTAAAACGAGATATTGCATCTCATATCTATGTTTCATAATAAGATTTAATATTCATTGCGAAGTGTTATGCATTCCTCGTCTACGATTCAAATGAATGTAAATGCGACACTTCCTTGCAAGGAAATAGCGTTTGCAGATGTCTACGTATCGTAGCAATAGAGTTCTTATGATTCTTAAAACGCGATATCGCATCTCATTTCTATGTTTCATGGTAAGATATAATATGATTTGCGAAGTGTTATGTATTCCTCGTCTACACTTCAAATGGATGTAAATGCGACACTTCCTTGCAAGGAAATAGCGTTTGCAGATATCTACGTATCGAAGCAATAGAGTTCAAATGCTTCTTAAAACGAGATATTGCATCTCATATCTATGTTTCATGATAAGATATAATATTCAACACGACGTGTTATGCATTCCTGGTCTACGATTCAAATGAATGTAAATGCGACACTTCCTTGCAAGGAAATAGCGTTTGCAGATGTCTACGTATCGACGCAATAGAGTTCAAATGCTTCTTAAAACGAGATATTGCATCTCATATCTATGTTTCATGATAAGATATAATATTCATTGCGCAGTGTTATGTATTCCTCGTCTACACTTCAAATGAATGTGAATGCGACACTTCCTTGCATGGAAATAGCGCTTGCAGATGTCTACGTATCGTAGCAATAGAGTTCTTATGATTCTTAAAACGCGATATTGCATCTCATTTCTATGTTTCATGGTAAGGTATAATATGATTTGCGAAGTGTCAAGTATTCCTCGTCTGCACTTCAAATGAATGTAAATGCGACACTTGCTTGCAAGGAAATAGCGTTTGCAGATGTCTCCGTATCGTAGCAATAGAGTTCTTATGATTCTTAAAACGCGATATCGCATATCATTTCTATGTTTCATGGTAAGATATAACATGATTTGCGAAGTGTTATGTATTCCTCGTCTACACTTCAAATGAATGTAAATGCGACACTTCCTTGCCAGGAAATAGCGTTTGCAGATGTCTACGTATCGTAGCAATAGATTTCTAATGCTTCTTAAAACGCGATATCGCATCTCATTTCTATGTTTCATGGTAAGATATAATATTCATTGCGAAGTGTTATGCATTCCTCGTCTACGCTTCAAATGAACGTAAATGCGACAATTCCTTGCAAGGAAATAGCGTTTGCAGATGCCTACGTATCGAAGCAATAGAGTTCAAATGCTTCTTAAAACGAGATATTGCATCTCATATCTATGTTTCATAATAAGATATAATATTCATTGCGAAGTGTTATGCATTCCTCGTCTACGATTCAAATGAACGTAAATGCGACACTTCCTTGCAAGGAAATAGCGTTTGCAGATGCCTACGTATCGAAGCAATAGAGTTCAAATGCTTCTTAAAACGAGATATTGCATCTCATATCTATGTTTCATAATAAGATATAATATTCATTGCGAAGTGTTATGCATTCCTCGTCTACGATTCAAATGAAAGTAAATGCGACACTTCCTTGCAAGGAAATGGAGTTTGCAGATGCCTACGTATCGAAGCAATAGAGTTCAAATGCTTCTTAAAACGAGATATTGCATCTCATATCTATGTTTCATAATAAGATATAATATTCATTGCGAAGTGTTATGCATTCCTCGTCTACGATTCAAATGAACGTAAATGCGACACTTCCTTGCAAGGAAATAGCGTTTGCAGATTGCTACGTATCGAAGCAATAGAGTTCAAATGCTTCTTAAAACGAGATATTGCATCTCATATCTATGTTTCATAATAAGATATAATATTCATTGCGAAGTGTTATGCATTCCTCGTCTACGATTCAAATGAATGTAAATGCGACACTTCCTTGCAAGGAAATAGCGTCTGCAGATGTCTAGGTATCGTAGCAATAGTGTTCTAATGCTTCTTAAAACGAGATATTGCATCTCATATCTATGTTTCATGATAAGATATAATATTCATTGCGAAGTGTTATGCATTCCTCGTCTACGATTCAAATGAAAGTAAATGCGACACTTCCTTGCATGGAAATAGCGTTTGCAGATGTCTACGTATCGTAGCAATAGAGTTCTTATGATTCTTAAAACGCGATATCGCATCTCATTTCTATGTTTCATGGTAAGATATAATATGATATGCGAAGTGTCATGTATTCCTCGTCTACACTTCAAATGAATGTAAATGCGACACTTCCTTGCTAGGAAATAGCTTCTGAAGATGTCTAGGTATCGTAGCAATAGTTTTCTAATGCTTCTTAAAACGCGATATCGCATCTCATTTCTATGTTTCATGGTAAGATATAACATGATTTGCGAAGTGTTATGTATTCCCCGTCTACACTTCAAATGAATGTGAATGCGACACTTCCTTGCATGGAAATAGCGTTTGCAGATGTCTACGTATCGTAGCAATAGAGTTCTTATGATTCTTAAAAAGCGATATTGCATCTCATTTCTATGTTTCATGGTAAGGTATAATATGATATGCGAAGTGTCATGTATTCCTCGTCTACACTTCAAATGAATGTAAATGCGACACTTCCTTGCTAGGAAATAGCGTCTGAAGATGTCTAGGTATCGTAGCAATAGAGTTCTAATGCTTCTTAAAACGCGATATCGCATCTCATTTCTATGTTTCATGGTAAGATATAATATGATTTGCGAAGTGTTATGTATTCCTCGTCTACACTTCAAATGAATGTAAATGCGATACTTCCTTGCAAGGAAATAGCGTTTGCACATATCTACGTATCGAAGCAATAGAGTTCAAATGCTTCTTAAAACGAGATATTGCATTTCATATCTATGTTTCATGATAAGATATAATATTCATTACGAAGTGTTATGCATTCCTGGTCTACGATTCAAATGAATGTAAATGCGACACTTCCTTGCAAGGAAATAGCGTTTGCAGATGTCTACGTATCGTAGCAATAGAGTTCTTATGCTTCTTAAAACGAGATATTGCATCTCATATCTATGTTTCATGATAAGATATAATATTCATTACGAAGTGTTATGCATTCCTGGTCTACGATTCAAGTGAATGTAAATGCGACACTTCCTTGCAAGGAAATAGCGTTTGCAGATGTCTACGTATCGAAGCAATAGAGTTCAAATGCTTCTTAAAACGAGATATTGCATCTCATATCTATGTTTCATGATAAGATATAATATTCATTGCGAAGTGTTATGCATTGCTCGTCTACGATTCAAGTGAAAGTAAATGCGACACTTCCTTGCAAGGAAATAGAGTTTGCAGATGTCTACGTATCGTAGCAATAGAGTTCATATGATTCTTAAAACGCGATATCGCATCTCATTTCTATGTTTCATGGTAAGGTATAATATGATATGCGAAGTGTCATGTATTCCTCGTCTACACTTCAAATGAATGTAAATGCGACACTTCCTTGCTAGGAAATAGCTTCTGAAGATGTCTAGGTATCGTAGCAATAGTTTTCTAATGCTTCTTAAAACGCGATATCGCATCTCATTTCTATGTTTCATGGTAAGATATAACATGATTTGCGAAGTGTTATGTATTCCCCGTCTACACTTCAAATGAATGTGAATGCGACACTTCCTTGCATGGAAATAGCGTTTGCAGATGTCTACGTATCGTAGCAATAGAGTTCTTATGATTCTTAAAAAGCGATATTGCATCTCATTTCTATGTTTCATGGTAAGGTATAATATGATATGCGAAGTGTCATGTATTCCTCGTCTACACTTCAAATGAATGTAAATGCGACACTTCCTTGCTAGGAAATAGCGTCTGAAGATGTCTAGGTATCGTAGCAATAGAGTTCTAATGCTTCTTAAAACGCGATATCGCATCTCATTTCTATGTTTCATGGTAAGATATAATATGATTTGCGAAGTGTTACGTATTCCTCGTCTACACTTCAAATGAATGTAAATGCGACACTTCCTTGCAAGGAAATAGCGTTTGCACATATCTACGTATCGAAGCAATAGAGTTCAAATGCTTCTTAAAACGAGATATTGCATTTCATATCTATGTTTCATGATAAGATATAATATTCATTACGAAGTGTTATGCATTCCTGGTCTACGATTCAAATGAATGTAAATGCGACACTTCCTTGCAAGGAAATAGCGTCTGCAGATGTCTAGGTATCGTAGCAATAGTGTTCTAATGCTTCTTAAAACGAGATATTGCATCTCATATCTATGTTTCATGATAAGATATAATATTCATTGCGAAGTGTTATGCATTCCTCGTCTACGATTCAAATGAAAGTAAATGCGACACTTCCTTGCATGGAAATAGCGTTTGCAGATGTCTACGTATCGTAGCAATAGAGTTCTTATGATTCTTAAAACGCGATATCGCATCTCATTTCTATGTTTCATGGTAAGATATAATATGATATGCGAAGTGTCATGTATTCCTCGTCTACACTTCAAATGAATGTAAATGCGACACTTCCTTGCTAGGAAATAGCTTCTGAAGATGTCTAGGTATCGTAGCAATAGTTTTCTAATGCTTCTTAAAACGCGATATCGCATCTCATTTCTATGTTTCATGGTAAGATATAACATGATTTGCGAAGTGTTATGTATTCCCCGTCTACACTTCAAATGAATGTGAATGCGACACTTCCTTGCATGGAAATAGCGTTTGCAGATGTCTACGTATCGTAGCAATAGAGTTCTTATGATTCTTAAAAAGCGATATTGCATCTCATTTCTATGTTTCATGGTAAGGTATAATATGATATGCGAAGTGTCATGTATTCCTCGTCTACACTTCAAATGAATGTAAATGCGACACTTCCTTGCTAGGAAATAGCGTCTGAAGATGTCTAGGTATCGTAGCAATAGAGTTCTAATGCTTCTTAAAACGCGATATCGCATCTCATTTCTATGTTTCATGGTAAGATATAATATGATTTGCGAAGTGTTATGTATTCCTCGTCTACACTTCAAATGAATGTAAATGCGATACTTCCTTGCAAGGAAATAGCGTTTGCACATATCTACGTATCGAAGCAATAGAGTTCAAATGCTTCTTAAAACGAGATATTGCATTTCATATCTATGTTTCATGATAAGATATAATATTCATTACGAAGTGTTATGCATTCCTGGTCTACGATTCAAATGAATGTAAATGCGACACTTCCTTGCAAGGAAATAGCGTTTGCAGATGTCTACGTATCGTAGCAATAGAGTTCTTATGCTTCTTAAAACGAGATATTGCATCTCATATCTATGTTTCATGATAAGATATAATATTCATTACGAAGTGTTATGCATTCCTGGTCTACGATTCAAGTGAATGTAAATGCGACACTTCCTTGCAAGGAAATAGCGTTTGCAGATGTCTACGTATCGAAGCAATAGAGTTCAAATGCTTCTTAAAACGAGATATTGCATCTCATATCTATGTTTCATGATAAGATATAATATTCATTGCGAAGTGTTATGCATTGCTCGTCTACGATTCAAGTGAAAGTAAATGCGACACTTCCTTGCAAGGAAATAGAGTTTGCAGATGTCTACGTATCGTAGCAATAGAGTTCATATGATTCTTAAAACGCGATATCGCATCTCATTTCTATGTTTCATGGTAAGGTATAATATGATATGCGAAGTGTCATGTATTCCTCGTCTACACTTCAAATGAATGTAAATGCGACACTTCCTTGCTAGGAAATAGCTTCTGAAGATGTCTAGGTATCGTAGCAATAGTTTTCTAATGCTTCTTAAAACGCGATATCGCATCTCATTTCTATGTTTCATGGTAAGATATAACATGATTTGCGAAGTGTTATGTATTCCCCGTCTACACTTCAAATGAATGTGAATGCGACACTTCCTTGCATGGAAATAGCGTTTGCAGATGTCTACGTATCGTAGCAATAGAGTTCTTATGATTCTTAAAAAGCGATATTGCATCTCATTTCTATGTTTCATGGTAAGGTATAATATGATATGCGAAGTGTCATGTATTCCTCGTCTACACTTCAAATGAATGTAAATGCGACACTTCCTTGCTAGGAAATAGCGTCTGAAGATGTCTAGGTATCGTAGCAATAGAGTTCTAATGCTTCTTAAAACGCGATATCGCATCTCATTTCTATGTTTCATGGTAAGATATAATATGATTTGCGAAGTGTTACGTATTCCTCGTCTACACTTCAAATGAATGTAAATGCGACACTTCCTTGCAAGGAAATAGCGTTTGCACATATCTACGTATCGAAGCAATAGAGTTCAAATGCTTCTTAAAACGAGATATTGCATTTCATATCTATGTTTCATGATAAGATATAATATTCATTACGAAGTGTTATGCATTCCTGGTCTACGATTCAAATGAATGTAAATGCGACACTTCCTTGCAAGGAAATAGCGTCTGCAGATGTCTAGGTATCGTAGCAATAGTGTTCTAATGCTTCTTAAAACGAGATATTGCATCTCATATCTATGTTTCATGATAAGATATAATATTCATTGCGAAGTGTTATGCATTCCTCGTCTACGATTCAAATGAAAGTAAATGCGACACTTCCTTGCATGGAAATAGCGTTTGCAGATGTCTACGTATCGTAGCAATAGAGTTCTTATGATTCTTAAAACGCGATATCGCATCTCATTTCTATGTTTCATGGTAAGATATAATATGATATGCGAAGTGTCATGTATTCCTCGTCTACACTTCAAATGAATGTAAATGCGACACTTCCTTGCTAGGAAATAGCTTCTGAAGATGTCTAGGTATCGTAGCAATAGTTTTCTAATGCTTCTTAAAACGCGATATCGCATCTCATTTCTATGTTTCATGGTAAGATATAACATGATTTGCGAAGTGTTATGTATTCCCCGTCTACACTTCAAATGAATGTGAATGCGACACTTCCTTGCATGGAAATAGCGTTTGCAGATGTCTACGTATCGTAGCAATAGAGTTCTTATGATTCTTAAAAAGCGATATTGCATCTCATTTCTATGTTTCATGGTAAGGTATAATATGATATGCGAAGTGTCATGTATTCCTCGTCTACACTTCAAATGAATGTAAATGCGACACTTCCTTGCTAGGAAATAGCGTCTGAAGATGTCTAGGTATCGTAGCAATAGAGTTCTAATGCTTCTTAAAACGCGATATCGCATCTCATTTCTATGTTTCATGGTAAGATATAATATGATTTGCGAAGTGTTATGTATTCCTCGTCTACACTTCAAATGAATGTAAATGCGATACTTCCTTGCAAGGAAATAGCGTTTGCACATATCTACGTATCGAAGCAATAGAGTTCAAATGCTTCTTAAAACGAGATATTGCATTTCATATCTATGTTTCATGATAAGATATAATATTCATTACGAAGTGTTATGCATTCCTGGTCTACGATTCAAATGAATGTAAATGCGACACTTCCTTGCAAGGAAATAGCGTTTGCAGATGTCTACGTATCGTAGCAATAGTGTTCTTATGCTTCTTAAAACGAGATATTGCATCTCATATCTATGTTTCATGATAAGATATAATATTCATTACGAAGTGTTATGCATTCCTGGTCTACGATTCAAGTGAATGTAAATGCGACACTTCCTTGCAAGGAAATAGCGTTTGCAGATGTCTACGTATCGAAGCAATAGAGTTCAAATGCTTCTTAAAACGAGATATTGCATCTCATATCTATGTTTCATGATAAGATATAATATTCATTGCGAAGTGTTATGCATTGCTCGTCTACGATTCAAGTGAAAGTAAATGCGACACTTCCTTGCAAGGAAATAGAGTTTGCAGATGTCTACGTATCGTAGCAATAGAGTTCATATGATTCTTAAAACGCGATATCGCATCTCATTTCTATGTTTCATGGTAAGGTATAATATGATATGCGAAGTGTCATGTATTCCTCGTCTACACTTCAAATGAATGTAAATGCGACACTTCCTTGCTAGGAAATAGCTTCTGAAGATGTCTAGGTATCGTAGCAATAGTTTTCTAATGCTTCTTAAAACGCGATATCGCATCTCATTTCTATGTTTCATGGTAAGATATAACATGATTTGCGAAGTGTTATGTATTCCCCGTCTACACTTCAAATGAATGTGAATGCGACACTTCCTTGCATGGAAATAGCGTTTGCAGATGTCTACGTATCGTAGCAATAGAGTTCTTATGATTCTTAAAAAGCGATATTGCATCTCATTTCTATGTTTCATGGTAAGGTATAATATGATATGCGAAGTGTCATGTATTCCTCGTCTACACTTCAAATGAATGTAAATGCGACACTTCCTTGCTAGGAAATAGCGTCTGAAGATGTCTAGGTATCGTAGCAATAGAGTTCTAATGCTTCTTAAAACGCGATATCGCATCTCATTTCTATGTTTCATGGTAAGATATAATATGATTTGCGAAGTGTTACGTATTCCTCGTCTACACTTCAAATGAATGTAAATGCGACACTTCCTTGCAAGGAAATAGCGTTTGCACATATCTACGTATCGAAGCAATAGAGTTCAAATGCTTCTTAAAACGAGATATTGCATTTCATATCTATGTTTCATGATAAGATATAATATTCATTACGAAGTGTTATGCATTCCTGGTCTACGATTCAAATGAATGTAAATGCGACACTTCCTTGCAAGGAAATAGCGTCTGCAGATGTCTAGGTATCGTAGCAATAGTGTTCTAATGCTTCTTAAAACGAGATATTGCATCTCATATCTATGTTTCATGATAAGATATAATATTCATTGCGAAGTGTTATGCATTCCTCGTCTACGATTCAAATGAAAGTAAATGCGACACTTCCTTGCATGGAAATAGCGTTTGCAGATGTCTACGTATCGTAGCAATAGAGTTCTTATGATTCTTAAAACGCGATATCGCATCTCATTTCTATGTTTCATGGTAAGATATAATATGATATGCGAAGTGTCATGTATTCCTCGTCTACACTTCAAATGAATGTAAATGCGACACTTCCTTGCTAGGAAATAGCTTCTGAAGATGTCTAGGTATCGTAGCAATAGTTTTCTAATGCTTCTTAAAACGCGATATCGCATCTCATTTCTATGTTTCATGGTAAGATATAACATGATTTGCGAAGTGTTATGTATTCCCCGTCTACACTTCAAATGAATGTGAATGCGACACTTCCTTGCATGGAAATAGCGTTTGCAGATGTCTACGTATCGTAGCAATAGAGTTCTTATGATTCTTAAAAAGCGATATTGCATCTCATTTCTATGTTTCATGGTAAGGTATAATATGATATGCGAAGTGTCATGTATTCCTCGTCTACACTTCAAATGAATGTAAATGCGACACTTCCTTGCTAGGAAATAGCGTCTGAAGATGTCTAGGTATCGTAGCAATAGAGTTCTAATGCTTCTTAAAACGCGATATCGCATCTCATTTCTATGTTTCATGGTAAGATATAATATGATTTGCGAAGTGTTATGTATTCCTCGTCTACACTTCAAATGAATGTAAATGCGATACTTCCTTGCAAGGAAATAGCGTTTGCACATATCTACGTATCGAAGCAATAGAGTTCAAATGCTTCTTAAAACGAGATATTGCATTTCATATCTATGTTTCATGATAAGATATAATATTCATTACGAAGTGTTATGCATTCCTGGTCTACGATTCAAATGAATGTAAATGCGACACTTCCTTGCAAGGAAATAGCGTTTGCAGATGTCTACGTATCGTAGCAATAGTGTTCTTATGCTTCTTAAAACGAGATATTGCATCTCATATCTATGTTTCATGATAAGATATAATATTCATTACGAAGTGTTATGCATTCCTGGTCTACGATTCAAGTGAATGTAAATGCGACACTTCCTTGCAAGGAAATAGCGTTTGCAGATGTCTACGTATCGAAGCAATAGAGTTCAAATGCTTCTTAAAACGAGATATTGCATCTCATATCTATGTTTCATGATAAGATATAATATTCATTGCGAAGTGTTATGCATTGCTCGTCTACGATTCAAGTGAAAGTAAATGCGACACTTCCTTGCAAGGAAATAGAGTTTGCAGATGTCTACGTATCGTAGCAATAGAGTTCATATGATTCTTAAAACGCGATATCGCATCTCATTTCTATGTTTCATGGTAAGGTATAATATGATATGCGAAGTGTCATGTATTCCTCGTCTACACTTCAAATGAATGTAAATGCGACACTTCCTTGCTAGGAAATAGCTTCTGAAGATGTCTAGGTATCGTAGCAATAGTTTTCTAATGCTTCTTAAAACGCGATATCGCATCTCATTTCTATGTTTCATGGTAAGATATAACATGATTTGCGAAGTGTTATGTATTCCCCGTCTACACTTCAAATGAATGTGAATGCGACACTTCCTTGCATGGAAATAGCGTTTGCAGATGTCTACGTATCGTAGCAATAGAGTTCTTATGATTCTTAAAAAGCGATATTGCATCTCATTTCTATGTTTCATGGTAAGGTATAATATGATATGCGAAGTGTCATGTATTCCTCGTCTACACTTCAAATGAATGTAAATGCGACACTTCCTTGCAAGGAAATAGCGTTTGCAGATGTCTACGTATCGTAGCAATAGAGTTCTTATGCTTCTTAAAACGAGATATTGCATCTCATATCTATGTTTCATGATAAGATATAATATTCATTACGAAGTGTTATGCATTCCTGGTCTACGATTCAAGTGAATGTAAATGCGACACTTCCTTGCAAGGAAATAGCGTTTGCAGATGTCTACGTATCGAAGCAATAGAGTTCAAATGCTTCTTAAAACGAGATATTGCATCTCATATCTATGTTTCATAATAAGATTTAATATTCATTGCGAAGTGTTATGCATTCCTCGTCTACGATTCAAATGAATGTAAATGCGACACTTCCTTGCAAGGAAATAGCGTTTGCAGATGTCTACGTATCGACGCAATAGAGTTCAAATGCTTCTTAAAACGAGATATTGCATCTCATATCTATGTTTCATGATAAGATATAATATTCATTGCGCAGTGTTATGTATTCCTCGTCTACACTTCAAATGAATGTGAATGCTACACTTCCTTGCATGGAAATAGCGCTTGCAGATGTCTACGTATCGTAGCAATAGAGTTCTTATGATTCTTAAAACGCGATATTGCATCTCATTTCTATGTTTCATGGTAAGGTATAATATGATTTGCGAAGTGTCAAGTATTCCTCGTCTGCACTTCAAATGAATGTAAATGCAACACTTGCTTGCAAGGAAATAGCGTTTGCAGATGTCTCCGTATCGTAGCAATAGAGTTCTTATGATTCTTAAAACGCGATATCGCATATCATTTCTATGTTTCATGGTAAGATATAACATGATTTGCGAAGTGTTATGTATTCCTCGTCTACACTTCAAATGAATGTGAATGCGACACTTCCTCGCTAGGAAATGGCGTTTGCAGATGTCTACGTATCGTAGCAATAGTTTTCTAATGCTTCCTAAAGCGCGATATCGCATCTCATTTCTATGTTTCATGGTAAGATATAATATGATTTGCGAAGTGTTATGTATTCCTCGTCTACACTTCAAATGAATGTAAATGCGACACTTCCTTGCTAGGAAATAGCGTCTGAAGATGTCTAGGTATCGTAGCAATAGAGTTCTAATGCTACTTAAAACGCGATACCGCATCTCATTTCTATGTTTCATGGTAAGATATATTATGATTTGCGAAGTGTTATGTATTCCTCGTCTACACTTCAAATGAATGTAAATGCGACACTTCCTTGCCAGGAAATAGCGTTTGCAGATGTCTACGTATCGAAGCAATAGAGTTCAAATGCTTCTTAAAACGAGATATTGCATCTCATATCTATGTTTCATGATAAGATATAATATTCATTGCGAAGTGTTATGCATTGCTCGTCTACGATTCAAGTGAAAGTAAATGCGACACTTCCTTGCAAGGAAATAGAGTTTGCAGATGTCTACGTATCGTAGCAATAGAGTTCATATGATTCTTAAAACGCGATATCGCATCTCATTTCTATGTTTCATGGTAAGGTATAATATGATATGCGAAGTGTCATGTATTCCTCGTCTACACTTCAAATGAATGTAAATGCGACACTTCCTTGCTAGGAAATAGCTTCTGAAGATGTCTAGGTATCGTAGCAATAGTTTTCTAATGCTTCTTAAAACGCGATATCGCATCTCATTTCTATGTTTCATGGTAAGATATAACATGATTTGCGAAGTGTTATGTATTCCCCGTCTACACTTCAAATGAATGTGAATGCGACACTTCCTTGCATGGAAATAGCGTTTGCAGATGTCTACGTATCGTAGCAATAGAGTTCTTATGATTCTTAAAAAGCGATATTGCATCTCATTTCTATGTTTCATGGTAAGGTATAATATGATATGCGAAGTGTCATGTATTCCTCGTCTACACTTCAAATGAATGTAAATGCGACACTTCCTTGCTAGGAAATAGCGTCTGAAGATGTCTAGGTATCGTAGCAATAGAGTTCTAATGCTTCTTAAAACGCGATATCGCATCTCATTTCTATGTTTCATGGTAAGATATAATATGATTTGCGAAGTGTTACGTATTCCTCGTCTACACTTCAAATGAATGTAAATGCGACACTTCCTTGCAAGGAAATAGCGTTTGCACATATCTACGTATCGAAGCAATAGAGTTCAAATGCTTCTTAAAACGAGATATTGCATTTCATATCTATGTTTCATGATAAGATATAATATTCATTACGAAGTGTTATGCATTCCTGGTCTACGATTCAAATGAATGTAAATGCGACACTTCCTTGCAAGGAAATAGCGTCTGCAGATGTCTAGGTATCGTAGCAATAGTGTTCTAATGCTTCTTAAAACGAGATATTGCATCTCATATCTATGTTTCATGATAAGATATAATATTCATTGCGAAGTGTTATGCATTCCTCGTCTACGATTCAAATGAAAGTAAATGCGACACTTCCTTGCATGGAAATAGCGTTTGCAGATGTCTACGTATCGTAGCAATAGAGTTCTTATGATTCTTAAAACGCGATATCGCATCTCATTTCTATGTTTCATGGTAAGATATAATATGATATGCGAAGTGTCATGTATTCCTCGTCTACACTTCAAATGAATGTAAATGCGACACTTCCTTGCTAGGAAATAGCTTCTGAAGATGTCTAGGTATCGTAGCAATAGTTTTCTAATGCTTCTTAAAACGCGATATCGCATCTCATTTCTATGTTTCATGGTAAGATATAACATGATTTGCGAAGTGTTATGTATTCCCCGTCTACACTTCAAATGAATGTGAATGCGACACTTCCTTGCATGGAAATAGCGTTTGCAGATGTCTACGTATCGTAGCAATAGAGTTCTTATGATTCTTAAAAAGCGATATTGCATCTCATTTCTATGTTTCATGGTAAGGTATAATATGATATGCGAAGTGTCATGTATTCCTCGTCTACACTTCAAATGAATGTAAATGCGACACTTCCTTGCTAGGAAATAGCGTCTGAAGATGTCTAGGTATCGTAGCAATAGAGTTCTAATGCTTCTTAAAACGCGATATCGCATCTCATTTCTATGTTTCATGGTAAGATATAATATGATTTGCGAAGTGTTATGTATTCCTCGTCTACACTTCAAATGAATGTAAATGCGATACTTCCTTGCAAGGAAATAGCGTTTGCACATATCTACGTATCGAAGCAATAGAGTTCAAATGCTTCTTAAAACGAGATATTGCATTTCATATCTATGTTTCATGATAAGATATAATATTCATTACGAAGTGTTATGCATTCCTGGTCTACGATTCAAATGAATGTAAATGCGACACTTCCTTGCAAGGAAATAGCGTTTGCAGATGTCTACGTATCGTAGCAATAGTGTTCTTATGCTTCTTAAAACGAGATATTGCATCTCATATCTATGTTTCATGATAAGATATAATATTCATTACGAAGTGTTATGCATTCCTGGTCTACGATTCAAGTGAATGTAAATGCGACACTTCCTTGCAAGGAAATAGCGTTTGCAGATGTCTACGTATCGAAGCAATAGAGTTCAAATGCTTCTTAAAACGAGATATTGCATCTCATATCTATGTTTCATGATAAGATATAATATTCATTGCGAAGTGTTATGCATTGCTCGTCTACGATTCAAGTGAAAGTAAATGCGACACTTCCTTGCAAGGAAATAGAGTTTGCAGATGTCTACGTATCGTAGCAATAGAGTTCATATGATTCTTAAAACGCGATATCGCATCTCATTTCTATGTTTCATGGTAAGGTATAATATGATATGCGAAGTGTCATGTATTCCTCGTCTACACTTCAAATGAATGTAAATGCGACACTTCCTTGCTAGGAAATAGCTTCTGAAGATGTCTAGGTATCGTAGCAATAGTTTTCTAATGCTTCTTAAAACGCGATATCGCATCTCATTTCTATGTTTCATGGTAAGATATAACATGATTTGCGAAGTGTTATGTATTCCCCGTCTACACTTCAAATGAATGTGAATGCGACACTTCCTTGCATGGAAATAGCGTTTGCAGATGTCTACGTATCGTAGCAATAGAGTTCTTATGATTCTTAAAAAGCGATATTGCATCTCATTTCTATGTTTCATGGTAAGGTATAATATGATATGCGAAGTGTCATGTATTCCTCGTCTACACTTCAAATGAATGTAAATGCGACACTTCCTTGCAAGGAAATAGCGTTTGCAGATGTCTACGTATCGTAGCAATAGAGTTCTTATGCTTCTTAAAACGAGATATTGCATCTCATATCTATGTTTCATGATAAGATATAATATTCATTACGAAGTGTTATGCATTCCTGGTCTACGATTCAAGTGAATGTAAATGCGACACTTCCTTGCAAGGAAATAGCGTTTGCAGATGTCTACGTATCGAAGCAATAGAGTTCAAATGCTTCTTAAAACGAGATATTGCATCTCATATCTATGTTTCATAATAAGATTTAATATTCATTGCGAAGTGTTATGCATTCCTCGTCTACGATTCAAATGAATGTAAATGCGACACTTCCTTGCAAGGAAATAGCGTTTGCAGATGTCTACGTATCGACGCAATAGAGTTCAAATGCTTCTTAAAACGAGATATTGCATCTCATATCTATGTTTCATGATAAGATATAATATTCATTGCGCAGTGTTATGTATTCCTCGTCTACACTTCAAATGAATGTGAATGCTACACTTCCTTGCATGGAAATAGCGCTTGCAGATGTCTACGTATCGTAGCAATAGAGTTCTTATGATTCTTAAAACGCGATATTGCATCTCATTTCTATGTTTCATGGTAAGGTATAATATGATTTGCGAAGTGTCAAGTATTCCTCGTCTGCACTTCAAATGAATGTAAATGCAACACTTGCTTGCAAGGAAATAGCGTTTGCAGATGTCTCCGTATCGTAGCAATAGAGTTCTTATGATTCTTAAAACGCGATATCGCATATCATTTCTATGTTTCATGGTAAGATATAACATGATTTGCGAAGTGTTATGTATTCCTCGTCTACACTTCAAATGAATGTGAATGCGACACTTCCTCGCTAGGAAATGGCGTTTGCAGATGTCTACGTATCGTAGCAATAGTTTTCTAATGCTTCCTAAAGCGCGATATCGCATCTCATTTCTATGTTTCATGGTAAGATATAATATGATTTGCGAAGTGTTATGTATTCCTCGTCTACACTTCAAATGAATGTAAATGCGACACTTCCTTGCTAGGAAATAGCGTCTGAAGATGTCTAGGTATCGTAGCAATAGAGTTCTAATGCTACTTAAAACGCGATACCGCATCTCATTTCTATGTTTCATGGTAAGATATATTATGATTTGCGAAGTGTTATGTATTCCTCGTCTACACTTCAAATGAATGTAAATGCGACACTTCCTTGCCAGGAAATAGCGTTTGCAGATGTCTACGTATCGAAGCAATAGAGTTCAAATGCTTCTTAAAACGAGATATTGCATCTCATATCTATGTTTCATGATAAGATATAATATTCATTGCGAAGTGTTATGCATTGCTCGTCTACGATTCAAGTGAAAGTAAATGCGACACTTCCTTGCAAGGAAATAGAGTTTGCAGATGTCTACGTATCGTAGCAATAGAGTTCATATGATTCTTAAAACGCGATATCGCATCTCATTTCTATGTTTCATGGTAAGGTATAATATGATATGCGAAGTGTCATGTATTCCTCGTCTACACTTCAAATGAATGTAAATGCGACACTTCCTTGCTAGGAAATAGCTTCTGAAGATGTCTAGGTATCGTAGCAATAGTTTTCTAATGCTTCTTAAAACGCGATATCGCATCTCATTTCTATGTTTCATGGTAAGATATAACATGATTTGCGAAGTGTTATGTATTCCCCGTCTACACTTCAAATGAATGTGAATGCGACACTTCCTTGCATGGAAATAGCGTTTGCAGATGTCTACGTATCGTAGCAATAGAGTTCTTATGATTCTTAAAAAGCGATATTGCATCTCATTTCTATGTTTCATGGTAAGGTATAATATGATATGCGAAGTGTCATGTATTCCTCGTCTACACTTCAAATGAATGTAAATGCGACACTTCCTTGCTAGGAAATAGCGTCTGAAGATGTCTAGGTATCGTAGCAATAGAGTTCTAATGCTTCTTAAAACGCGATATCGCATCTCATTTCTATGTTTCATGGTAAGATATAATATGATTTGCGAAGTGTTACGTATTCCTCGTCTACACTTCAAATGAATGTAAATGCGACACTTCCTTGCAAGGAAATAGCGTTTGCACATATCTACGTATCGAAGCAATAGAGTTCAAATGCTTCTTAAAACGAGATATTGCATTTCATATCTATGTTTCATGATAAGATATAATATTCATTACGAAGTGTTATGCATTCCTGGTCTACGATTCAAATGAATGTAAATGCGACACTTCCTTGCAAGGAAATAGCGTCTGCAGATGTCTAGGTATCGTAGCAATAGTGTTCTAATGCTTCTTAAAACGAGATATTGCATCTCATATCTATGTTTCATGATAAGATATAATATTCATTGCGAAGTGTTATGCATTCCTCGTCTACGATTCAAATGAAAGTAAATGCGACACTTCCTTGCATGGAAATAGCGTTTGCAGATGTCTACGTATCGTAGCAATAGAGTTCTTATGATTCTTAAAACGCGATATCGCATCTCATTTCTATGTTTCATGGTAAGATATAATATGATATGCGAAGTGTCATGTATTCCTCGTCTACACTTCAAATGAATGTAAATGCGACACTTCCTTGCTAGGAAATAGCTTCTGAAGATGTCTAGGTATCGTAGCAATAGTTTTCTAATGCTTCTTAAAACGCGATATCGCATCTCATTTCTATGTTTCATGGTAAGATATAACATGATTTGCGAAGTGTTATGTATTCCCCGTCTACACTTCAAATGAATGTGAATGCGACACTTCCTTGCATGGAAATAGCGTTTGCAGATGTCTACGTATCGTAGCAATAGAGTTCTTATGATTCTTAAAAAGCGATATTGCATCTCATTTCTATGTTTCATGGTAAGGTATAATATGATATGCGAAGTGTCATGTATTCCTCGTCTACACTTCAAATGAATGTAAATGCGACACTTCCTTGCTAGGAAATAGCGTCTGAAGATGTCTAGGTATCGTAGCAATAGAGTTCTAATGCTTCTTAAAACGCGATATCGCATCTCATTTCTATGTTTCATGGTAAGATATAATATGATTTGCGAAGTGTTATGTATTCCTCGTCTACACTTCAAATGAATGTAAATGCGATACTTCCTTGCAAGGAAATAGCGTTTGCACATATCTACGTATCGAAGCAATAGAGTTCAAATGCTTCTTAAAACGAGATATTGCATTTCATATCTATGTTTCATGATAAGATATAATATTCATTACGAAGTGTTATGCATTCCTGGTCTACGATTCAAATGAATGTAAATGCGACACTTCCTTGCAAGGAAATAGCGTTTGCAGATGTCTACGTATCGTAGCAATAGTGTTCTTATGCTTCTTAAAACGAGATATTGCATCTCATATCTATGTTTCATGATAAGATATAATATTCATTACGAAGTGTTATGCATTCCTGGTCTACGATTCAAGTGAATGTAAATGCGACACTTCCTTGCAAGGAAATAGCGTTTGCAGATGTCTACGTATCGAAGCAATAGAGTTCAAATGCTTCTTAAAACGAGATATTGCATCTCATATCTATGTTTCATGATAAGATATAATATTCATTGCGAAGTGTTATGCATTGCTCGTCTACGATTCAAGTGAAAGTAAATGCGACACTTCCTTGCAAGGAAATAGAGTTTGCAGATGTCTACGTATCGTAGCAATAGAGTTCATATGATTCTTAAAACGCGATATCGCATCTCATTTCTATGTTTCATGGTAAGGTATAATATGATATGCGAAGTGTCATGTATTCCTCGTCTACACTTCAAATGAATGTAAATGCGACACTTCCTTGCTAGGAAATAGCTTCTGAAGATGTCTAGGTATCGTAGCAATAGTTTTCTAATGCTTCTTAAAACGCGATATCGCATCTCATTTCTATGTTTCATGGTAAGATATAACATGATTTGCGAAGTGTTATGTATTCCCCGTCTACACTTCAAATGAATGTGAATGCGACACTTCCTTGCATGGAAATAGCGTTTGCAGATGTCTACGTATCGTAGCAATAGAGTTCTTATGATTCTTAAAAAGCGATATTGCATCTCATTTCTATGTTTCATGGTAAGGTATAATATGATATGCGAAGTGTCATGTATTCCTCGTCTACACTTCAAATGAATGTAAATGCGACACTTCCTTGCAAGGAAATAGCGTTTGCAGATGTCTACGTATCGTAGCAATAGAGTTCTTATGCTTCTTAAAACGAGATATTGCATCTCATATCTATGTTTCATGATAAGATATAATATTCATTACGAAGTGTTATGCATTCCTGGTCTACGATTCAAGTGAATGTAAATGCGACACTTCCTTGCAAGGAAATAGCGTTTGCAGATGTCTACGTATCGAAGCAATAGAGTTCAAATGCTTCTTAAAACGAGATATTGCATCTCATATCTATGTTTCATAATAAGATTTAATATTCATTGCGAAGTGTTATGCATTCCTCGTCTACGATTCAAATGAATGTAAATGCGACACTTCCTTGCAAGGAAATAGCGTTTGCAGATGTCTACGTATCGACGCAATAGAGTTCAAATGCTTCTTAAAACGAGATATTGCATCTCATATCTATGTTTCATGATAAGATATAATATTCATTGCGCAGTGTTATGTATTCCTCGTCTACACTTCAAATGAATGTGAATGCTACACTTCCTTGCATGGAAATAGCGCTTGCAGATGTCTACGTATCGTAGCAATAGAGTTCTTATGATTCTTAAAACGCGATATTGCATCTCATTTCTATGTTTCATGGTAAGGTATAATATGATTTGCGAAGTGTCAAGTATTCCTCGTCTGCACTTCAAATGAATGTAAATGCAACACTTGCTTGCAAGGAAATAGCGTTTGCAGATGTCTCCGTATCGTAGCAATAGAGTTCTTATGATTCTTAAAACGCGATATCGCATATCATTTCTATGTTTCATGGTAAGATATAACATGATTTGCGAAGTGTTATGTATTCCTCGTCTACACTTCAAATGAATGTGAATGCGACACTTCCTCGCTAGGAAATGGCGTTTGCAGATGTCTACGTATCGTAGCAATAGTTTTCTAATGCTTCCTAAAGCGCGATATCGCATCTCATTTCTATGTTTCATGGTAAGATATAATATGATTTGCGAAGTGTTATGTATTCCTCGTCTACACTTCAAATGAATGTAAATGCGACACTTCCTTGCTAGGAAATAGCGTCTGAAGATGTCTAGGTATCGTAGCAATAGAGTTCTAATGCTACTTAAAACGCGATACCGCATCTCATTTCTATGTTTCATGGTAAGATATATTATGATTTGCGAAGTGTTATGTATTCCTCGTCTACACTTCAAATGAATGTAAATGCGACACTTCCTTGCCAGGAAATAGCGTTTGCAGATGTCTACGTATCGTAGCAATAGATTTCTAATGCTTCTTAAAACGCGATATCGCATCTCATTTCTATGTTTCATGGTAAGATATAATATTCATTGCGAAGTGTTATGCATTCCTCGTCTACGCTTCAAATGAACGTAAATGCGACAATTCCTTGCAAGGAAATAGCGTTTGCAGATGCCTACGTATCGAAGCAATAGAGTTCAAATGCTTCTTAAAACGAGATATTGCATCTCATATCTATGTTTCATAATAAGATATAATATTCATTGCGAAGTGTTATGCATTCCTCGTCTACGCTTCAAATGAACGTAAATGCGACACTTCCTTGCAAGGAAATAGCGTTTGCAGATGCCTACGTATCGAAGCAATAGAGTTCAAATGCTTCTTAAAACGAGATATTGCATCTCATATCTATGTTTCATAATAAGATTTAATATTCATTGCGAAGTGTTATGCATTCCTCGTCTACGATTCAAATGAATGTAAATGCGACACTTCCTTGCAAGGAAATAGCGTTTGCAGATGTCTACGTATCGTAGCAATAGAGTTCTTATGATTCTTAAAACGCGATATCGCATCTCATTTCTATGTTTCATGGTAAGATATAATATGATTTGCGAAGTGTTATGTATTCCTCGTCTACACTTCAAATGGATGTAAATGCGACACTTCCTTGCAAGGAAATAGCGTTTGCAGATATCTACGTATCGTAGCAATAGATTTCTAATGCTTCTTAAAACGCGATATCGCATCTCATTTCTATGTTTCATGGTAAGGTATAATATGATTTGCGAAGTGTCATGTATTCCTCGTCTGCACTTCAAATGAATGTAAATGCGACACTTGCTTGCAAGGAAATAGCGTTTGCAGATGTCTCCGTATCGTAGCAATAGTGTTCTTATGATTCTTAAAACGCGATATCGCATCTCATTTCTATGTTTCATGATAAGATATAATATTCATTACGAAGTGTTATGCATTCCTGGTCTACGATTCAAATGAATGTAAATGCGACACTTCCTTGCAAGGAAATAGCGTTTGCAGATGTCTACGTATCGAAGCAATAGAGTTCAAATGCTTCTTAAAACGAGATATTGCATCTCATATCTATGTTTCATAATAAGATATAATATTCATTGCGAAGTGTTATGCATTCCTCGTCTACGATTCAAATGAATGTAAATGCGACACTTCCTTGCAAGGAAATAGCGTTTGCAGATGTCTACGTATCGTAGCAATAGGGTTCTTATGATTCTTAAAACGCGATATCGCATCTCATTTCTATGTTTCATGGTAAGATATAACATGATTTGCGAAGTGTTATGTATTCCTCGTCTACACTTCAAATGAATGTGAATGCGACACTTCCTTGCTAGGAAATAGCGTTTGCAGATGTCTACGTATCGTAGCAATAGGTTTCAATTGCTTCTTAAAACGCGATATCGCATCTCATTTCTATGTTTCATGGTAAGATATAATATTCATTGCGAAGTGTTATGCATTCCTCGTCTACGATTCAAATGAATGTAAATGCGACACTTCCTTGCAAGGAAATAGCGTTTGCAGATGTCTACGTATCGTAGCAATAGAGTTCTTATGATTCTTAAAACGCGATATCGCATCTCATTTCTATGTTTCATGGTAAGATATAATATGATTTGCGAAGTGTTATGTATTCCTCGTCTACACTTCAAATGGATGTAAATGCGACACTTCCTTGCAAGGAAATAGCGTTTGCAGATATCTACGTATCGAAGCAATAGAGTTCAAATGCTTCTTAAAACGAGATATTGCATCTCATATCTATGTTTCATGATAAGATATAATATTCAACACGACGTGTTATGCATTCCTGGTGTACGATTCAAATGAATGTAAATGCGACACTTCCTTGCAAGGAAATAGCGTTTGCAGATGTCTACGTATCGACGCAATAGAGTTCAAATGCTTCTTAAAACGAGATATTGCATCTCATATCTATGTTTCATGATAAGATATAATATTCATTGCGCAGTGTTATGTATTCCTCGTCTACACTTCAAATGAATGTGAATGCGACACTTCCTTGCATGGAAATAGCGCTTGCAGATGTCTACGTATCGTAGCAATAGAGTTCTTATGATTCTTAAAACGCGATATTGCATCTCATTTCTATGTTTCATGGTAAGGTATAATATGATTTGCGAAGTGTCATGTATTCCTCGTCTGCACTTCAAATGAATGTAAATGCGACACTTGCTTGCAAGGAAATAGCGTTTGCAGATGTCTCCGTATCGTAGCAATAGAGTTCTTATGATTCTTAAAACGCGATATCGCATATCATTTCTATGTTTCATGGTAAGATATAACATGATTTGCGAAGTGTTATGTATTCCTCGTCTACACTTCAAATGAATGTGAATGCGACACTTCCTCGCTAGGAAATGGCGTTTGCAGATGTCTACGTATCGTAGCAATAGTTTTCTAATGCTTCCTAAAGCGCGATATCGCATCTCATTTCTATGTTTCATGGTAAGATATAACATGATTTGCGAAGTGTTATGTATTCCCCGTCTACACTTCAAATGAATGTGAATGCGACACTTCCTTGCATGGAAATAGCGTTTGCAGATGTCTACGTATCGTAGCAATAGAGTTCTTATGATTCTTAAAAAGCGATATTGCATCTCATTTCTATGTTTCATGGTAAGGTATAATATGATATGCGAAGTGTCATGTATTCCTCGTCTACACTTCAAATGAATGTAAATGCGACACTTCCTTGCTAGGAAATAGCGTCTGAAGATGTCTAGGTATCGTAGCAATAGAGTTCTAATGCTTCTTAAAACGCGATATCGCATCTCATTTCTATGTTTCATGGTAAGATATAATATGATTTGCGAAGTGTTATGTATTCCTCGTCTACACTTCAAATGAATGTAAATGCGACACTTCCTTGCAAGGAAATAGCGTTTGCACATATCTACGTATCGAAGCAATAGAGTTCAAATGCTTCTTAAAACGAGATATTGCATTTCATATCTATGTTTCATGATAAGATATAATATTCATTACGAAGTGTTATGCATTCCTGGTCTACGATTCAAATGAATGTAAATGCGACACTTCCTTGCAAGGAAATAGCGCTTGCAGATGTCTACGTATCGTAGCAATAGAGTTCTTATGCTTCTTAAAACGAGATATTGCATCTCATATCTATGTTTCATGATAAGATATAATATTCATTACGAAGTGTTATGCATTCCTGGTCTACGATTCAAGTGAATGTAAATGCGACACTTCCTTGCAAGGAAATAGCGTTTGCAGATGTCTACGTATCGAAGCAATAGAGTTCAAATGCTTCTTAAAACGAGATATTGCATCTCATATCTATGTTTCATGATAAGATATAATATTCATTGCGAAGTGTTATGCATTGCTCGTCTACGATTCAAGTGAAAGTAAATGCGACACTTCCTTGCAAGGAAATAGAGTTTGCAGATGTCTACGTATCGTAGCAATAGAGTTCATATGATTCTTAAAACGCGATATCGCATCTCATTTCTATGTTTCATGGTAAGGTATAATATGATATGCGAAGTGTCATGTATTCCTCGTCTACACTTCAAATGAATGTAAATGCGACACTTCCTTGCTAGGAAATAGCTTCTGAAGATGTCTAGGTATCGTAGCAATAGTTTTCTAATGCTTCTTAAAACGCGATATCGCATCTCATTTCTATGTTTCATGGTAAGATATAACATGATTTGCGAAGTGTTATGTATTCCCCGTCTACACTTCAAATGAATGTGAATGCGACACTTCCTTGCATGGAAATAGCGTTTGCAGATGTCTACGTATCGTAGCAATAGAGTTCTTATGATTCTTAAAAAGCGATATTGCATCTCATTTCTATGTTTCATGGTAAGGTATAATATGATATGCGAAGTGTCATGTATTCCTCGTCTACACTTCAAATGAATGTAAATGCGACACTTCCTTGCTAGGAAATAGCGTCTGAAGATGTCTAGGTATCGTAGCAATAGAGTTCTAATGCTTCTTAAAACGCGATATCGCATCTCATTTCTATGTTTCATGGTAAGATATAATATGATTTGCGAAGTGTTATGTATTCCTCGTCTACACTTCAAATGAATGTAAATGCGACACTTCCTTGCAAGGAAATAGAGTTTGCAGATGTCTACGTATCGTAGCAATAGAGTTCATATGATTCTTAAAACGCGATATCGCATATCATTTCTATGTTTCATGGTAAGATATAACATGATTTGCGAAGTGTTATGTATTCCTCGTCTACACTTCAAATGAATGTGAATGCGACACTTCCTCGCTAGGAAATGGCGTTTGCAGATGTCTACGTATCGTAGCAATAGTTTTCTAATGCTTCCTAAAGCGCGATATCGCATCTCATTTCTATGTTTCATGGTAAGATATAATATGATTTGCGAAGTGTTATGTATTCCTCGTCTACACTTCAAATGAATGTAAATGCGACACTTCCTTGCTAGGAAATAGCGTCTGAAGATGTCTAGGTATCGTAGCAATAGAGTTCTAATGCTACTTAAAACGCGATACCGCATCTCATTTCTATGTTTCATGGTAAGATATATTATGATTTGCGAAGTGTTATGTATTCCTCGTCTACACTTCAAATGAATGTAAATGCGACACTTCCTTGCCAGGAAATAGCGTTTGCAGATGTCTACGTATCGTAGCAATAGATTTCTAATGCTTCTTAAAACGCGATATCGCATCTCATTTCTATGTTTCATGGTAAGATATAATATTCATTGCGAAGTGTTATGCATTCCTCGTCTACGCTTCAAATGAACGTAAATGCGACAATTCCTTGCAAGGAAATAGCGTTTGCAGATGCCTACGTATCGAAGCAATAGAGTTCAAATGCTTCTTAAAACGAGATATTGCATCTCATATCTATGTTTCATAATAAGATATAATATTCATTGCGAAGTGTTATGCATTCCTCGTCTACGCTTCAAATGAACGTAAATGCGACACTTCCTTGCAAGGAAATAGCGTTTGCAGATGCCTACGTATCGAAGCAATAGAGTTCAAATGCTTCTTAAAACGAGATATTGCATCTCATATCTATGTTTCATAATAAGATTTAATATTCATTGCGAAGTGTTATGCATTCCTCGTCTACGATTCAAATGAATGTAAATGCGACACTTCCTTGCAAGGAAATAGCGTTTGCAGATGTCTACGTATCGTAGCAATAGAGTTCTTATGATTCTTAAAACGCGATATCGCATCTCATTTCTATGTTTCATGGTAAGATATAATATGATTTGCGAAGTGTTATGTATTCCTCGTCTACACTTCAAATGGATGTAAATGCGACACTTCCTTGCAAGGAAATAGCGTTTGCAGATATCTACGTATCGTAGCAATAGATTTCTAATGCTTCTTAAAACGCGATATCGCATCTCATTTCTATGTTTCATGGTAAGGTATAATATGATTTGCGAAGTGTCATGTATTCCTCGTCTGCACTTCAAATGAATGTAAATGCGACACTTGCTTGCAAGGAAATAGCGTTTGCAGATGTCTCCGTATCGTAGCAATAGTGTTCTTATGATTCTTAAAACGCGATATCGCATCTCATTTCTATGTTTCATGATAAGATATAATATTCATTACGAAGTGTTATGCATTCCTGGTCTACGATTCAAATGAATGTAAATGCGACACTTCCTTGCAAGGAAATAGCGTTTGCAGATGTCTACGTATCGAAGCAATAGAGTTCAAATGCTTCTTAAAACGAGATATTGCATCTCATATCTATGTTTCATAATAAGATATAATATTCATTGCGAAGTGTTATGCATTCCTCGTCTACGATTCAAATGAATGTAAATGCGACACTTCCTTGCAAGGAAATAGCGTTTGCAGATGTCTACGTATCGTAGCAATAGGGTTCTTAAGATTCTTAAAACGCGATATCGCATCTCATTTCTATGTTTCATGGTAAGATATAACATGATTTGCGAAGTGTTATGTATTCCTCGTCTACACTTCAAATGAATGTGAATGCGACACTTCCTTGCTAGGAAATAGCGTTTGCAGATGTCTACGTATCGTAGCAATAGATTTCAATTGCTTCTTAAAACGCGATATCGCATCTCATTTCTATGTTTCATGGTAAGATATAATATTCATTGCGAAGTGTTATGCATTCCTCGTCTACGATTCAAATGAATGTAAATGCGACACTTCCTTGCAAGGAAATAGCGTTTGCAGATGTCTACGTATCGTAGCAATAGAGTTCTTATGATTCTTAAAACGCGATATCGCATCTCATTTCTATGTTTCATGGTAAGATATAATATGATTTGCGAAGTGTTATGTATTCCTCGTCTACACTTCAAATGGATGTAAATGCGACACTTCCTTGCAAGGAAATAGCGTTTGCAGATATCTACGTATCGAAGCAATAGAGTTCAAATGCTTCTTAAAACGAGATATTGCATCTCATATCTATGTTTCATGATAAGATATAATGTTCAACACGACGTGTTATGCATTCCTGGTGTACGATTCAAATGAATGTAAATGCGACACTTCCTTGCAAGGAAATAGCGTTTGCAGATGTCTACGTATCGACGCAATAGAGTTCAAATGCTTCTTAAAACGAGATATTGCATCTCATATCTATGTTTCATGATAAGATATAATATTCATTGCGCAGTGTTATGTATTCCTCGTCTACACTTCAAATGAATGTGAATGCGACACTTCCTTGCATGGAAATAGCGCTTGCAGATGTCTACGTATCGTAGCAATAGAGTTCTTATGATTCTTAAAACGCGATATTGCATCTCATTTCTATGTTTCATGGTAAGGTATAATATGATCTGCGAAGTGTCATGTATTCCTCGTCTGCACTTCTAATGAATGTAAATGCGACACTTGCTTGCAAGGAAATAGCGTTTGCAGATGTCTCCGTATCGTAGCAATAGAGTTCTTATGATTCTTAAAACGCGATATCGCATATCATTTCTATGTTTCATGGTAAGATATAACATGATTTGCGAAGTGTTATGTATTCCTCGTCTACACTTCAAATGAATGTGAATGCGACACTTCCTCGCTAGGAAATGGCGTTTGCAGATGTCTACGTATCGTAGCAATAGTTTTCTAATGCTTCCTAAAGCGCGATATCGCATCCCATTTCTATGTTTCATGGTAAGATATAATATGATTTGCGAAGTGTTATGTATTCCTCGTCTACACTTCAAGTGAATGTAAATGCGACACTTCCTTGCTAGGAAATAGCGTCTGAAGATGTCTAGGTATCGTAGCAATAGAGTTCTAATGCTACTTAAAACGCGATACCGCATCTCATTTCTATGTTTCATGGTAAGATATATTATGATTTGCGAAGTGTTATGTATTCCTCGTCTACACTTCAAATGAATGTAAATGCGACACTTCCTTGCCAGGAAATAGCGTTTGCAGATGTCTACGTATCGTAGCAATAGATTTCTAATGCTTCTTAAAACGCGATATCGCATCTCATTTCTATGTTTCATGGTAAGATATAATATTCATTGCGAAGTGTTATGCATTCCTCGTCTACGCTTCAAATGAACGTAAATGCGACAATTCCTTGCAAGGAAATAGCGTTTGCAGATGCCTACGTATCGAAGCAATAGAGTTCAAATGCTTCTTAAAACGAGATATTGCATCTCATATCTATGTTTCATAATAAGATATAATATTCATTGCGAAGTGTTATGCATTCCTCGCCTACGCTTCAGATGAACGTAAATGCGACACTTCCTTGCAAGGAAATAGCGTTTGCAGATGCCTACGTATCGAAGCAATAGAGTTCAAATGCTTCTTAAAACGAGATATTGCATCTCATATCTATGTTTCATAATAAGATTTAATATTCATTGCGAAGTGTTATGCATTCCTCGTCTACGATTCAAATGAATGTAAATGCGACACTTCCTTGCAAGGAAATAGCGTTTGCAGATGTCTACGTATCGTAGCAATAGAGTTCTTATGATTCTTAAAACGCGATATCGCATCTCATTTCTATGTTTCATGGTAAGATATAATATGATTTGCGAAGTGTTATGTATTCCTCGTCTACACTTCAAATGGATGTAAATGCGACACTTCCTTGCAAGGAAATAGCGTTTGCAGATATCTACGTATCGTAGCAATAGATTTCTAATGCTTCTTAAAACGCGATATCGCATCACATTTCTATGTTTCATGGTAAGGTATAATATGATTTGCGAAGTGTCATGTATTCCTCGTCTGCACTTCAAATGAATGTAAATGCGACACTTGCTTGCAAGGAAATAGCGTTTGCAGATGTCTCCGTATCGTAGCAATAGTGTTCTTATGATTCTTAAAACGCGATATCGCATCTCATTTCTATGTTTCATGACAAGATATAATATTCATTACGAAGTGTTATGCATTCCTGGTCTACGATTCAAATGAATGTAAATGCGACACTTCCTTGCAAGGAAATAGCGTTTGCAGATGTCTACGTATCGAAGCAATAGAGTTCAAATGCTTCTTAAAACGAGATATTGCATCTCATATCTATGTTTCATAATAAGATATAATATTCATTGCGAAGTGTTATGCATTCCTCGTCTACGATTCAAATGAATGTAAATGCGACACTTCCTTGCAAGGAAATAGCGTTTGCAGATGTCTACGTATCGTAGCAATAGAGTTCTTATGATTCTTAAAACGCGATATCGCATCTCATTTCTATGTTTCATGGTAAGATATAACATGATTTGCGAAGTGTTATGTATTCCTCGTCTACACTTCAAATGAATGTGAATGCGACACTTCCTTGCTAGGAAATAGCGTTTGCAGATGTCTACGTATCGTAGCAATAGATTTCAATTGCTTCTTAAAACGCGATATCGCATCTCATTTCTATGTTTCATGGTAAGATATAATATTCATTGCGAAGTGTTATGCATTCCTCGTCTACGCTTCAAATGAATGTAAATGCGACACTTCCTTGCAAGGAAATAGCGTTTGCAGATGTCTACGTATCGTAGCAATAGAGTTCTTATGATTCTTAAAACGCGATATCGCATCTCATTTCTATGTTTCATGGTAAGATATAATATAATTTGCGAAGTGTTATGTATTCCTCGTCTACACTTCAAATGAATGTGAATGCGACACTTCCTTGCATGGAAATAGCGTTTGCAGATGTCTACGTATCGTAGCAATAAAGTTCTTATGATTCTTAAAACGCGATATTGCATCTCATTTCTATGTTTCATGGTAAGGTATAATATGTTTTGCGAAGTGTCATGTATTCCTCGTCTGCACTTCAAATGAATGTAAATGCGACACTTGCTTGCAAGGAAATAGCGTTTGCAGATGTCTCCGTATCGTAGCAATAGAGTTCTTATGATTCTTAAAACGCGATATCGCATCTCATTTCTATGTTTCATGGTAAGATATAATATGATATGCGAAGTGTCATGTATTCCTCGTCTACACTTCAAATGAATGTAAATGCGACACTTCCTTGCTAGGAAATAGCGTCTGAAGATGTCTAGGTATCGTAGCAATAGAGTTCTAATGCTTCTTAAAACGCGATATCGCATCTCATTTCTATGTTTCATGGTAAGATATAATATGATTTGCGAAGTGTTATGTATTCCTCGTCTACACTTCAAATGAATGTAAATGCGACACTTCCTTGCAAGGAAATAGCGTTTGCACATATCTACGTATCGAAGCAATAGAGTTCAAATGCTTCTTAAAACGAGATATTGCATCCCATATCTATGTTTCATGATAAGATATAATATTCATTACGAAGTGTTATGCATTCCTGGTCTACGATTCAAATGAATGTAAATCCGACACTTCCTTGCAAGGAAATAGCGTTTGCAGATGTCTACGTATCGAAGCAATAGAGTTCAAACGCTTCTTAAAACGAGATATTGCATCTCATATCTATGTTTCATGATAAGATATAATATTCATTGCGAAGTGTTATGTATTCCTCGTCTACACTTCAAATGAATGTGAATGCGACACTTCCTCGCTAGGAAATGGCGTTTGCAGTTGTCTACGTATCGTAGCAATAGTTTTCTAATGCTTCCTAAAACGCGATATCGCATCTCATTTCTGTGTTTCATGGTAAGATATAACACGATTTGCGAAGTGTTATGTATTCCTCGTCTACACTTCAAATGAATGTAAATGCGACACTTCCTTGCTAGGAAATAGCGTTTGCAGATGTCTACGTATCGTAGCAATAGATTTCTAATGCTTCTTAAAACGCGATATCGCATCTCATTCCTATGTTTCATGGTAAGATATAATATTCATTGCGAAGTGTTATGCATTCCTCGTCTACGCTTCAAATCAACGTAAATGCGACACTTCCTTGCAAGGAAATAGCGTTTGCAGATGCCTACGTATCGAAGCAATAGAGTTCAAATGCTTCTTAAAACGAGATATTGCATCTCATATCTATGTTTCATAATAAGATATAATATTCATTGCGAAGTGTTATGCATTCCTCGTCTACGATTCAAATGAATGTAAATGCGACACTTCCTTGCAAGGAAATAGCGTTTGCAGATGTCTACGTATCGTAGCAATAGAGATCTTATGATTCTTAAAACGCGATATCGCATCTCATTTCTATGTTTCATGGTAAGATATAATATGATTTGCGAAGTGTCATGTATTCCTCGTCTGCACTTCAAATGAATGTAAATGCGACACTTGCTTGCAAGGAAATAGCGTTTGCAGATGTCTCCGTATCGTAGCAATAGAGCTCTTATGATTCTTGAAACGCGATATCGAATCTCATTTCTATGTTTCATGGTAAGATATAATATGATATGCGAAGTGTCATGTATTCCTCGTCTACACTTCAAATGAATGTAAATGCGACACTTCCTTGCTAGGAAATAGCGTCTGAAGATGTCTAGGTATCGTAGCAATAGAGTTCTAATGCTTCTTAAAACGCGATATCGTATCTCATTTCTATGTTTCATGGTAAGGTATAATATGATTTGCGAAGTGTCATGTATTCCTCGTCTACACTTCAAATGAATGTAAATGCGACACTTCCTTGCTAGGAAATAGCGTCTGAAGATGTCTAGGTATCGTAGCAATAGAGTTCTAATGCTTCTTAAAATGCGATATCGCATCTCATTTCTATGTTTCATGGTAAGATATAATATGATTTGCGAAGTGTTATGTATTCCTCGTCTACACTTCAAATCAATGTAAATGCGACACTTCCTTGCTAGGAAATAGCGTTTGCAGATGTCCACGTATCGTAGCAATAGATTACTAATGCTTCTTAAAACGCGATATCGCATCTCATTTCCATGTTTCATGGTAAGGTATAATATGATTTGCGAAGTGTCATGTATTCCTCGTCTGCACTTCAAATGAATGTAAATGCGACACTTCCTTGCATGGAAATAGTGTTTGCAGATGTCTACGTATCGTAGCAATAGAGTTCTTATGATTCTTAAAGCGCGATATCGCATCTCATTTCTATGTTTCATGGTAAGATATAATATGATATGCGAAGTGTCATGTATTCCTCGTCTACACTTCAAATGAATGTAAATGCGACACTTCCTTGCTAGGAAATAGCGTCTGAAGATGTCTAGGTATCGTAGCAATAGAGTTCTAATGCTTCTTAAAACGCGATATCGCATCTCATTTCTATGTTTCATGGTAAGATATAATATGATTTGCGAAGTGTTATGTATTCCTCGTCTACACTTCAAATGAATGTAAATGCGACACTTCCTTGCAAGGAAATAGCGTTTGCACATATCTACGTATCGAAGCAATAGTTTTCTAATGCTTCCTAAAACGCGATATCGCATCTCATTTCTGTGTTTCATGGTAAGATATAACACGATTTGCGAAGTGTTATGTATTCCTCGTCTACACTTCAAATGAATGTAAATGCGACACTTCCTTGCTAGGAAATAGCGTTTGCAGATATCTACGTATCGTAGCAATAGATTTCTAATGCTTCTTAAAACGCGATATCGCATCTCATTTCCATGTTTCATGGTAAGATATAATATTCATTGCGAAGTGTTATGCATTCCTCGTCTACGCTTCAAATGAACGTAAATGCGACACTTCCTTGCAAGGAAATAGCGTTTGCAGATGCCTACGTATCGAAGCAATAGAGTTCTAATGCTTCTTAAAACGCGATATCGCATCTCATTTCTATGTTTCATGGTAAGATATAATATGATTTGCGAAGTGTTATGTATTCCTCGTCTACACTTCAAATGAATGTAAATGCGACACTTCCTTGCAAGGAAATAGCGTTTGCACATATCTACGTATCGAAGCAATAGAGTTCAAATGCTTCTTAAAACGAGATATCGCATCTCATTTCTATGTTTCATGGTAAGATATAATATTCATTTGCGAAGTGTTATGCATTCCTCGTCTACGCTTCAAATCAACGTAAATGCGACACTTCCTTGCAAGGAAATAGCGTTTGCAGATGCCTACGTATCGAAGCAATAGAGTTCAAATGCTTCTTAAAACGAGATATTGCATCTCATATCTATGTTTCATAATAAGATATAATATTCATTGCGAAGTGTTATGCATTCCTCGTCTACGATTCAAATGAATGTAAATGCGACACTTCCTTGCAAGGAAATAGCGTTTGCAGATGTCTACGTATCGTAGCAATAGAGTTCTTATGATTCTTAAAACGCGATATCGCATCTCATTTCTATGTTTCATGGTAAGATATAATATGATTTGCGAAGTGTTATGTATTCCGCGTCTACACTTCAAATGAATGTGAATGCGACACTTCCTTGCATGGAAATAGCGTTTGCAGATGTCTACGTATCGTAGCAATAAAGTTCTTATGATTCTTAAAACGCGATATTGCATCTCATTTCTATGTTTCATGGTAAGGTATAATATGATTTGCGAAGTGTCATGTATTCCTCGTCTGCACTTCAAATGAATGTAAATGCGACACTTGCTTGCAAGGAAATAGCGTTTGCAGATGTCTCCGTATCGTAGCAATAGAGTTCTTATGATTCTTAAAACGCGATATCGCATCTCATTTCTATGTTTCATGGTAAGATATAATATGATTTGCGAAGTGTAATGTATTCCTGGTCTACGATTCAAATGAATGTAAATGCGACACTTCCTTGCAAGGAAATAGCGTTTGCAGATGTCTACGTATCGAAGCAATAGAGTTCAAATGCTTCTTAAAACGCGATATCGCATCTCATTTCTATGTTTCATGGTAAGATATAACATGATTTGCGAAGTGTTATGTATTCCTCGTCTACACTTCAAATGAATGTGAATGCGACACTTCCTCGCTAGGAAATGGCGTTTGCAGATGTCTACGTATCGTAGCAATAGTTTTCTAATGCTTCCTAAAACGCGATATCGCATCTCATTTCTGAGTTTCATGGTAAGATATAACACGATTTGCGAAGTGTTATGTATTCCTCGTCTACACTTCAAATGAATGTAAATGCGACACTTCCTTGCTAGGAAATAGCGTCTGAAGATGTCTAGGTATCGTAGCAATAGAGTTCTAATGCTTCTTAAAATGCGATATCGCATCTCATTTCTATGTTTCATGGTAAGATATAATATGATTTGCGAAGTGTTATGTATTCCTCGTCTACACTTCAAATGAATGTGAATGCGACACTTCCTTGCATGGAAATAGCGTTTGCAGATGTCTCCGTATCGTAGCAATAGAGTTCTTATGATTCTTAAAACGCGATATCGCATCTCATTTCTATGTTTCATGTTAAGATATAATATGATATGCGAAGTGTCATGTATTCCTCGTCTACACTTCAAATGAATGTAAATGCGACACTTCCTTGCTAGGAAATAGCGTCTGAAGATGTCTAGGTATCGTAGCAATAGTTTTCTAATGCTTCTTAAAACGCGATATCGCATCTCATTTCTATGTTTCATGGTAAGATATAACATGATTTGCGAGGTGTTATATATTCCCCGTCTACACATCAAATGAATGTGAATGCGACACTTCCTCGCTAGGAAATAGCGTTTGCAGATGACTACGTAACGTAGCAATAGAATTCTAATGCTTCTTAAAACGCGATATCGCATCTCATTTCTGTTTCAGGGTAAGATATAATATGATTTGCGAAGTGTCATGTATTCCTCGTCTACACTTCAAATGAATGTAAATGCGACATTTCCTTGCTAGGAAATAGCGTCTGCAGATGTCTAGGTATCGTAGCGATAGAGTTCTAATGCTACTTAAAACGCGATACCGCACCTCATTTCTATGTTTCATGGTAAGATATAATATGATTTGCGAAGTGTAATGTATTCCTGGTCTACGATTCAAATGAATGTAAATGCGACACTTCCTTGCAAGGAAATAGCGTTTGCAGATGTCTACGTATCGAAGCAATAGAGTTCAAATGCTTCTTAAAACGAGATATTGCATCTCATATCTATGTTTCATGATAAGATGTAATATTCATTGCGAAGTGTTATGCATTCCTCGTCTACGATTCAAATGAAAGTAAATGCGACACTTCCTTGCAAGGAAATAGAGTTTGCAGATGTCTACGTATCGTAGCAATAGAGTTCATATGATTCTTAAAACGCGATATCGCATCTCATTTCTATGTTTCATGGTAAGATATAACACGATTTGCGAAGTGTTATGTATTCCTCGTCTACACTTCAAATGAATGTAAATGCGACACTTCCTTGCTAGGAAATAGCGTCTGAAGATGTCTAGGTATCGTAGCAATAGAGTTCTTATGATTCTTAAAACGCGATATTGCATCTCATTTCTATGTTTCATGGTAAGATATAATATGATATGCGAAGTGTCATGTATTCCTCGTCTACACTTCAAATGAATGTAAATGCGACACTTCCTTGCTAGGAAATAGCGTCTGAAGATGTCTAGGTATCGTAGCAATAGAGTTCTAATGCTTCTCAAAACGCGATATCGCATCTCATTTCTATGTTTCATGGTAAGATATAATATGATTTGCGAAGTGTTATGTATTCCTCGTCTACACTTCAAATGAATGTAAATGCGACACTTCCTTGCAAGGAAATAGCGTTTGCACATATCTACGTATCGGAGCAATAGAGTTCAAATGCTTCTTAAAACGAGATATGGCATCTCATATCTATGTTTCATGATAAGATATAATATTCATTACGAAGTGTTATGCATTCCTGGTCTACGATTCAAATGAATGTAAATGCGACACTTCCTTGCAAGGAAATAGCGTTTGCAGATGTCTACGTATCGAAGCAATAGAGTTCAAATGCTTCTTAAAACGAGATATTGCATCTCATATCTATGTTTCATGATAAGATATAATATTCATTGCGAAGTGTTATGCATTCCTCGTCTACGATTCAAATGAAAGTAAATGCGACACTTCCTTGCATGGAAATAGAGTTTGCAGATGTCTACGTATCGTATCAATAGAGTTCAAATGCTTCTTAAAACGAGATATTGCATCTCATTTCCATGTTTCATGGTAAGATATAATATGATTTGCGAAGTGTTATGTATTCCTCGTCTACACTTCAAATGAATGTAAATGCGACACTTCCTTGCTAGGAAATAGCGTCTGCAGATGTCTACGTATCGTTGCAATAGATTTCTAATGCTTCTTAAAACGCGATATCGCATCTCATTTCTATGTTTCATGGTAAGATATAATATTCATTGCGAAGTGTTATGCATTCCTCGTCTACGCTTCAAATGAACGTAAATGCGACACTTCCTTGCAAGGAAATAGCGTTTGCAGATGCCTACGTATCGAAGCAATAGAGTTCAAATGCTTCTTAAAACGAGATATTGCATTTCATATCTATGTTTCATAATAAGATATAATATTCATTGCGAAGTGTTATGCATTCCTCGTCTACGATTCAAATGAATGTAAATGCGACACTTCCTTGCAAGGAAATAGCGTTTGCAGATGTCTACGTATCGTAGCAATAGAGTTCTTATGATTCTTAAAACGCGATATCGCATCTCATTTCTATGTTTCATGGTAAGATATAATATGATTTGCGAAGTGTTATGTATTCCTCGTCTACACTTCAAATGAATGTGAATGCGACACTTCCTTGCATGGAAATAGCGTTTGCAGATGTCTACGTATCGTAGCAATAGAGTTCTTATGACTCTTAAAACGCGATATCGCATCTCATTTCTATGTTTCATGGTAAGATATAATATGATATGCGAAGTGTCATGTATTCCTCGTCTACACTTCAAATGAATGTAAATGCGACACTTCCTTGCTAGGAAATAGCGTCTGAAGATGTCTAGGTATCGTAGCAATAGTTTTCTAATGCTTCTTAAAACGCGATATCGCATCTCATTTCTATGTTTCATGGTAAGATATAACATGATTTGCGAAGTGTTATGTATTCCTCGTCTACGCTTCAAATGAACGTAAGTGCGACACTTCCTTGCAAGGAAATAGCGTTTGCAGATGCCTACGTATCGAAGCAATAGAGTTCAAATGCTTCTTAAAACGAGATATTGCATTTCATATCTATGTTTCATAATAAGATATAATATTCATTGCGAAGTGTTATGCATTCCTCGTCTACGATTCAAATGAATGTAAATGCGACACTTCCTTGCAAGGAAATAGCGTTTGCAGATGTCTACGTATCGTAGCAATAGAGTTCTTATGATTCTTAAAAAGCGATATTGCATCTCATTTCTATGTTTCATGGTAAGGTATAATATGATTTGCGAAGTGTCATGTATTCCTCGTCTGCACTTCAAATGATTGTAAATGCGACACTTGCTTGCAAGGAAATAGCGTTTGCAGATGTCTCCGTATCGTAGCAATAGAGCTCCTATGATTCTTAAAACGCGATATCGAATCTCATTTCTATGTTTCATGGTAAGATATAATATGATTTGCGAAGTGTTATGTATTCCTCGTCTACACTTCAAATGAATGTAAATGCGACACTTCCTTGCTAGGAAATAGCGTCTGAAGATGTCTAGGTATCGTAGCAATAGAGTTCTAATGCTTCTTAAAACGCGATATCGCATCTCATTTCTATGTTTCATGGTAAGATATAATATGATTTGCGAAGTGTTATGTATTCCTCGTCTACACTTCAAATGAATGTAAATGCGACACTTCCTTGCAAGGAAATAGCGTTTGCACATATCTACGTATCGAAGCAATAGAGTTCAAATGCTTCTTAAAACGAGATATTGCATCTCATATCTATGTTTCATGATAAGATATAATATTCATTACGAAGTGTTATGCATTCCTGGTCTACGATTCAAATGAATGTAAATGCGACACTTCCTTGCAAGGAAATAGCGTTTGCAGATGTCTACGTATCGAAGCAATAGAGTCCAAATGCTTCTTAAAACGAGATATTGCATCTCATATCTATGTTTCATGATAAGATATAATATTCATTGCGAAGTGTTATGCATTCCTCGTCTACGATTCAAATGAAAGTAAATGCGACACTTCCTTGCAAGGAAATAGAGTTTGCAGATGTCTACGTATCGTAGCAATAGAGTTCAAATGCTTCTTAAAACGAGATATTGCATCTCATTTCTATGTTTCATGGTAAGATATAATATGATTTGCGAAGTGTTATGTATTCCTCGTCTACACTTCAAATGAATGTAAATGCGACACTTCCTTGCTAGGAAATAGCGTTTGCAGATGTCTACGTATCGTTGCAATAGATTTCTAATGCTTCTTAAAACGCGATATCGCATCTCATTTCTATGTTTCATGGTAAGATATAATATTCATTGCGAAGTGTTATGCATTCCTCGTCTACGCTTCAAATGAACGTAAATGCGACACTTCCTTGCAAGGAAATAGCGTTTGCAGATGCCTACGTATCGAAGCAATAGAGTTCAAATGCTTCTTAAAACGAGATATTGCATTTCATATCTATGTTTCATAATAAGATATAATATTCATTGCGAAGTGTTTTGCATACCTCGTCTACGATTCAAATGAATGTAAATGCGACACTTCCTTGCAAGGAAATAGCGTTTGCAGATGTCTACGTATCGTAGCAATAGAGTTCTTATGATTCTTAAAACGCGATATCGCATCTCATTTCTATGTTTCATGGTAAGATATAATATGATTTGCGAAGTGTTATGTATTCCTCGTCTACACTTCAAATGAATGTGAATGCGACACTTCCTTGCATGGAAATAGCGTTTGCAGATGTCTACGTATCGTAGCAATAGAGTTCTTATGATTCTTAAAACGCGATATCGCATCTCATTTCTATGTTTCATGGTAAGATATAATATGATTTGCGAAGTGTTATGTATTCCTCGTCTACACTTCAAATGAATGTGAATGCGACACTTCCTTGCATGGAAATAGCGTTTGCAGATGTCTACGTATCGTAGCAATAGAGTTCTTATGATTCTTAAAAAGCGATATTGCATCTCATTTCTATGTTTCATGGTAAGGTATAATATGATTTGCGAAGTATCATGTATTCCTCGTCTGCACTTCAAATGAATGTAAATGCGACACTTGCTTGCAAGGAAATAGCGTTTGCAGATGTCTCCGTATCGTAGCAATAGAGCTCTTATGATTCTTAAAACGCGATATCGAATCTCATTTCTATGTTTCATGGTAAGATATAATATGATATGCGAAGTGTCATGTATTCCTCGTCTACACTTCAAATGAATGTGAATGCGACACTTCCTTGCTAGGAAATAGCGTCTGAAGATGTCTAGGTATCGTAGCAATAGAGTTCTAATGCTTCTTAAAACGCGATATCGCATCTCATTTCTATGTTTCAAGGTAAGATATAATATGATTTGCGAAGTGTTATGTATTCCTCGTCTACACTTCAAATGAATGTAAATGCGACACTTCCTTGCAAGGAAATAGCGTTTGCAGATGTCTACGTATCGTAGCAATAGAGTTCTTATGATTCTTAAAACGCGATATCGCATCTCATTTCTATGTTTCATGGTAAGATATAATATGATTTGCGAAGTGTTATGTATTCCTCGTCTACACTTCAAATGAATGTGAATGCTACACTTCCTTGCATGGAAATAGCGTTTTGAGATGTCTACGTATCGTAGCAATAGAGTTCTTATGATTCTTAAAACGCGATATCGCATCTCATTTCTATGTTTCATGGTAAGATATAATATTCATTGCGAAGTGTTATGCATTCCTCGTCTACGCTTCAAATGAACGTAAATGCGACACTTCCTTGCAAGGAAATAGCGTTTGCAGATGCCTACGTATCGAAGCAATAGAGTTCAAATGCTTCTTAAAACGAGATATTGCATTTCATATCTATGTTTCATAATAAGATATAATATTCATTGCGAAGTGTTATGCATTCCTCGTCTACGATTCAAATGAATGTAAATGCGACACTTCCTTGCAAGGAAATAGCGTTTGCAGATGTCTACGTATCGTAGCAATAGAGTTCTTATGATTCTTAAAACGCGATATCGCATCTCATTTCTATGTTTCATGGTAAGATATAATATGATTTGCGAAGTGTTATGTATTCCTCGTCTACACTTCAAATGAATGTGAATGCGACACTTCCTTGCATGGAAATAGCGTTTGCAGATGTCTACGTATCGTAGCAATAGAGTTCTTATGATTCTTAAAACGCGATATCGCATCTCATTTCTATGTTTCATGGTAAGATATAATATGATTTGCGAAGTGTTATGTATTCCTCGTCTACACTTCAAATGAATGTGAATGCTACACTTCCTTGCATGGAAATAGCGTTTGCAGATGTCTACGTATCGTAGCAATAGAGTTCTTATGATTCTTAAAAAGCGATATTGCATCTCATTTCTATGTTTCATGGAAAGGTATAATATGATTTGCGAAGTGTCATGTATTCCTCGTCTGCACTTCAAATGAATGTAAATGCGACACTTGCTTGCAAGGAAATAGCGTTTGCAGATGTCTCCGTATCGTAGCAATAGAGCTCTTATGATTCTTAGAACGCGATATCGAATCTCATTTCTATGTTTCATGGTAAGATATAATATGATTTGCGAAGTGTTATGTATTCCTCGTCTACACTTCAAATGAATGTAAATGCGACATTTCCTTGCTAGGAAATAGCGTCTGAAGATGTCTAGGTATCGTAGCGATAGAGTTCTAATGCTACTTAAAACGCGATACCGCATCTCATTTCTATGTTTCATGGTAAGATATAATATGATTTGCGAAGTGTAATGTATTCCTGGTCTACGATTCAAATGAATGTAAATGCGACACTTCCTTGCAAGGAAATAGCGTTTGCAGATGTCTACGTATCGAAGCAATAGAGTTCAAATGCTTCTTAAAACGAGATATTGCATCTCATATCTATGTTTCATGATAAGATGTAATATTCATTGCGAAGTGTTATGCATTCCTCGTCTACGATTCAAATGAAAGTAAATGCGACACTTCCTTGCAAGGAAATAGAGTTTGCAGATGTCTACGTATCGTAGCAATAGAGTTCATATGATTCTTAAAACGCGATATCGCATCTCATTTCTATGTTTCATGGTAAGATATAACACGATTTGCGAAGTGTTATGTATTCCTCGTCTACACTTCAAATGAATGTGAATGCGACACTTCCTCGCTAGGAAATGGCGTTTGCAGATGTCTACGTATCGTAGCAATAGAGTTCTTATGATTCTTAAAACGCGATATTGCATCTCATTTCTATGTTTCATGGTAAGATATAATATGATATGCGAAGTGTCATGTATTCCTCGTCTACACTTCAAATGAATGTAAATGCGACACTTCCTTGCTAGGAAATAGCGTCTGAAGATGTCTAGGTATCGTAGCAATAGAGTTCTAATGCTTCTCAAAACGCGATATCGCATCTCATTTCTATGTTTCATGGTAAGATATAATATGATTTGCGAAGTGTTATGTATTCCTCGTCTACACTTCAAATGAATGTAAATGCGACACTTCCTTGCAAGGAAATAGCGTTTGCACATATCTACGTATCGAAGCAATAGAGTTCAAATGCTTCTTAAAACGAGATATTGCATCTCATATCTATGTTTCATGATAAGATATAATATTCATTACGAAGTGTTATGCATTCCTGGTCTACGATTCAAATGAATGTAAATGCGACACTTCCTTGCAAGGAAATAGCGTTTGCAGATGTCTACGTATCGAAGCAATAGAGTTCAAATGCTTCTTAAAACGAGATATTGCATCTCATATCTATGTTTCATGATAAGATATAATATTCATTGCGAAGTGTTATGCATTCCTCGTCTACGATTCAAATGAAAGTAAATGCGACACTTCCTTGCAAGGAAATAGAGTTTGCAGATGTCTACGTATCGTAGCAATAGAGTTCAAATGCTTCTTAAAACGAGATATTGCATCTCATTTCCATGTTTCATGGTAAGATATAATATGATTTGCGAAGTGTTATGTATTCCTCGTCTACACTTCAAATGAATGTAAATGCGACACTTCCTTGCTAGGAAATAGCGTTTGCAGATGTCTACGTATCGTTGCAATAGATTTCTAATGCTTCTTAAAACGCGATATCGCATCTCATTTCTATGTTTCATGGTAAGATATAATATTCATTGCGAAGTGTTATGCATTCCTCGTCTACGCTTCAAATGAACGTAAATGCGACACTTCCTTGCAAGGAAATAGCGTTTGCAGATGCCTACGTATCGAAGCAATAGAGTTCAAATGCTTCTTAAAACGAGATATTGCATTTCATATCTATGTTTCATAATAAGATATAATATTCATTGCGAAGTGTTATGCATTCCTCGTCTACGATTCAAATGAATGTAAATGCGACACTTCCTTGCAAGGAAATAGCGTTTGCAGATGTCTACGTATCGTAGCAATAGAGTTCTTATGATTCTTAAAACGCGATATCGCATCTCATTTCTATGTTTCATGGTAAGATATAATATGATTTGCGAAGTGTTATGTATTCCTCGTCTACACTTCAAATGAATGTGAATGCGACACTTCCTTGCATGGAAATAGCGTTTGCAGATGTCTACGTATCGTAGCAATAGAGTTCTTATGATTCTTAAAACGCGATATCGCATCTCATTTCTATGTTTCATGGTAAGATATAATATGATATGCGAAGTGTCATGTATTCCTCGTCTACACTTCAAATGAATGTAAATGCGACACTTCCTTGCTAGGAAATAGCGTTTGCAGATGTCTACGTATCGTAGCAATAGATTTCTAATGCTTCTTAAAACGCGATGTCGCATCTCATTTCCATGTTTCATGGTAAGATATAATATTCATTGCGAAGTGTTATGCATTCCTCGTCTACGCTTCAAATGAACGTAAATGCGACACTTCCTTGCAAGGAAATAGCGTTTGCAGATGCCTACGTATCGAAGCAATAGAGTTCAAATGCTTCTTAAAACGCGATATCGCATCTCAATTCTATGTTTCATGGTAAGATATAACATGATTTGCGAAGTGTTATGTATTCCTCGTCTACACTTCAAATGAATGTGAATGCGACACTTCCTCGCTAGGAAATGGCGTTTGCAGATGTCTACGTATCGTAGCAATAGTTTTCTAATGCTTCCTAAAACGCGATATCGCATCTCATTTCTGTGTTTCATGGTAAGATATAACACGATTTGCGAAGTGTTATGTATTCCTCGTCTACACTTCAAATCAATGTAAATGCGACACTTCCTTGCTAGGAAATAGCGTTTGCAGATGTCTACGTATCGTAGCAATAGATTACTAATGCTTCTTAAAACGCGATATCGCATCTCATTTCCATGTTTCATGGTAAGATATAATATTCATTGCGAAGTGTTATGCATTCCTCGTCTACGCTTCAAATGAACGTAAATGCGACACTTCCTTGCAAGGAAATAGCGTTTGCAGATGCCTACGTATCGAAGCAATAGAGTTCAAATGCTTCTTAAAACGAGATATTGCATTTCATATCTATGTTTCATGGTAAGGTATAATATGATTTGCGAAGTGTCATGTATTCCTCGTCTGCACTTCAAATGAATGTAAATGCGACACTTCCTTGCATGGAAATAGCGTTTGCAGATGTCTACGTATCGTGGCAATAGAGTTCTTATGATTCTTAAAGCGCGATATCGCATCCCATTTCTATGTTTCATGGTAAGATATAATATGATATGCGAAGTGTCATGTATTCCTCGTCTACACTTCAAATGAATGTAAATGCGACACTTCCTTGCTAGGAAATAGCGTCTGAAGATGTCTAGGTATCGTAGCAATAGAGTTCTAATGCTTCTTAAAACGCGATATCGCATCTCATTTCTATGTTTCATGGTAAGATATAATATGATTTGCGAAGTGTTATGTATTCCTCGTCTACACTTCAAATGAATGTAAATGCGACACTTCCTTGCAAGGAAATAGCGTTTGCTCATATCTACGTATCGAAGCAATAGTTTCCTAATGCTTCCTAAAACGCGATATCGCATCTCATTTCTATGTTTCATGGTAAGATATAATATGATTTGCGAAGTGTTATGTATTCCTCGTCTACACTTCAAATGAATGTAAATGCGACACTTACTTGCTAGGAAATAGCGTTTGCAGATGTCTACGTATCGTAGCAATAGATTTCTAATGCTTCTTACAACGCGATATCGCATCTCATTTCTATGTTTAATGGTAAGATATAATATTCATTGCGAAGTGTTATGCATTCCTCGTCTACGCTTCAAATCAACGTAAATGCGACACTTCCTTGCAAGGAAATAGCGTTTGCAGATGCCTACGTATCGAAGCAATAGAGTTCAAATGCTTCTTAAAACGAGATATTGCATCTCATATCTATGTTTCATAATAAGATATAATATTCATTGCGAAGTGTTATGCATTCCTCGTCTACGATTCAAATGAATGTAAATGCGACACTTCCTTGCAAGGAAATAGCGTTTGCAGATGTCTACGTATCGTAGCAATAGAGTTCTTATGATTCTTAAGACGCGATATCGCATCTCATTTCTATGTTTCATGGTAAGATATAATATGATTTGCGAAGTGTCATGTATTCCTCGTCTGCACTTCAAATGAATGTAAATGCGACACTTGCTTGCAAGGAAATAGCGTTTGCAGATGTCTCCGTATCGTAGCAATAGAGCTCTTATGATTCTTGAAACGCGATATCGAATCTCATTTCTATGTTTCATGGTAAGATATAATATGATATGCGAAGTGTCACGTATTCCTCGTCTACACTTCAAATGAATGTAAATGCGACACTTCCTTGCTAGGAAATAGCGTCTGAAGATGTCTAGGTATCGTAGCAATAGAGTTCTAATGCTTCTTAAAACGCGATATCGCATCTCATTTCTATGTTTCATGGTAAGATATAATATGATTTGCGAAGTGTTATGTATTCCTCGTCTACACTTCAAATGAATGTAAATGCGACACTTCCTTGCAAGGAAATAGCGTTTGCACATATCTACGTATCGAAGCAATAGAATTCAAATGCTTCTTAAAACGAGATATTGCATCTCATATCTATGTTTCATGATAAGATATAATATTCATTACGAAGTGTTATGCATTCCTGGTCTACAATTCAAATGAATGTAAATGCGACACTTCCTTGCAAGGAAATAGCGTTTGCAGATGTCTACGTATCGAAGCAATAGAGTTCAAATGCTTCTTAAAACGAGATATTGCATCTTATATCTATGTTTCATGATAAGATATAATATTCATTGCGAAGAGTTATGCATTCCATGTCTACGATTCAAATGAAAGTAAATGCGACACTTCCTTGCAAGGAAATAGAGTTTGCAGATGTCTACGTATCGTAGCAATAGAGTTCATATGATTCTTAAAACGCGATATCGCATCTCATTTCTATGTTTCATGGTAAGATATAACATGATTTGCGAAGTGTTATGTATTCCTCGTCTACACTTCAAATGAATGTGAATGCGACACTTCCTCGCTAGGAAATGGCGTTTGCAGATGTCTACGTATCGTAGCAATAGTTTTCTAATGCTTCCTAAAACGCGATATCGCATCTCATTTCTATGTTTCATGGTAAGATATAATATGATTTGCGAAGTGTTATGTATTCCTCGTCTACACTTCAAATGAATGTAAATGCGACACTTCCTTGCTAGGAAATAGCGTTTGCAGATGTCTACGTATCGTAGCAATAGATTTCTAATGCTTCTTAAAACGCGATATCGCATCTCATTTCTATGTTTCATGGTAAGATATAATATTCATTGCGAAGTGTTATGCATTCCTCGTCTACGCTTCGAATCAACGTAAATGCGACACTTCCTTGCAAGGAAATAGCGTTTGAAGATGCCTACGTATCGAAGTAATAGAGTTCAAATGCTTCTTAAAACGAGATATTGCATCTCATATCTATGTTTCATGATAAGATATAATATTCATTACGAAGTGTTATGCATTCCTGGTCTACGATTCAAATGAATGTAAATGCGACACTTCCTTGCAAGGAAATAGCGTTTGCAGATGCCTACGTATCGAAGCAATAGAGTTCAAATGCTTCTTAAAACGAGATATTGCATTTCATATCTATGTTTCATGGTAAGGTATAATATGATTTGCGAAGTGTCATGTATTCCTCGTCTGCACTTCAAATGAATGTAAATGCGACACTTCCTTGCATGGAAATAGCGTTTGCAGATGTCTACGTATCGTAGTAATAGAGTTCTTATGATTCTTAAAGCGCGATATCGCATCTCATTTCTATGTTTCATGGTAAGATATAATATGATATGCGAAGTGTCATGTATTCCTCGTCTACACTTCAAATGAATGTGAATGCGACACTTCCTCGCTAGGAAATGGCGTTTGCAGATGTCTACGTATCGTAGCAATAGTTTTCTAATGCTTCCTAAAACGCGATATCGCATCTCATTTCTGTGTTTCATGGTAAGATATAACACGATTTGCGAAGTGTTATGTATTCCTCGTCTACACTTCAAATCAATGTAAGTGCGACACTTCCTTGCTAGGAAATAGCGTTTGCAGATGTCTACGTATCGTAGCAATAGATTACTAATGCTTCTTAAAACGCGATATCGCATCTCATTTCCATGTTTCATGGTAAGATATAATATTCATTGCGAAGTGTTATGCATTCCTCGTCTACGCTTCAAATGAACGTAAATGCGACACTTCCTTGCATGGAAATAGCGTTTGCAGATGCCTACGTATCGAAGCAGTAGAGTTCAAATGCTTCTTAAAACGAGATATTGCATTTCATATCTATGTTTCATGGTAAGGTATAATATGATTTGCGAAGTGTCATGTATTCCTCGTCTGCACTTCAAATGAATGTAAATGCGACACTTCCTTGCATGGAAATAGCGTTTGCAGATGTCTACGTATCGTGGCAATAGAGTTCTTATGATTCTTAAAGCGCGATATCGCATCCCATTTCTATGTTTGATGGTAAGATATAATATGATATGCGAAGTGTCATGTATTCCTCGTCTACACTTCAAATGAATGTAAATGCGACACTTCCTTGCTAGGAAATAGCGTCTGAAGATGTCTAGGTATCGTAGCAATAGAGTTCTAATGCTTCTTAAAACGCGATATCGCATCTCATTTCTATGTTTCATGGTAAGATATAATATGATTTGCGAAGTGTCATGCATTCCTCGTCTACGATTCAAATGAATGTAAATGCGACACTTCCTTGCAAGGAAATAGCGTTTGCAGATGTCTACGTATCGTAGCAATAGAGTTCTTATGATTCTTAAAACGCGATATCGCATCTCATTTCTATGTTTCATGGTAAGATATAATATGATATGCGAAGAGTCATGTATTCCTCGTCTACACTTCAAATGAATGTAAATGCGACACTTCCTTGCTAGGAAATAGCGTCTGAAGATGTCTAGGTATCGTAGCAATAGAGTTCTAATGCTTCTTAAAACGCGATATCGCATCTCATTTCTATGTTTCATGGTAAGATATAATATGATTTGCGAAGTGTTATGTATTCCTCGTCTACACTTCAAATGAATGTAAATGCGACACTTCCTTGCAAGGAAATAGCGTTTGCACATATCTACGTATCGAAGCAATAGAGTTCAAATGCTTCATAAAACGAGATATTGCATCTCATATCTATGTTTCATGATAAGATATAATATTCATTACGAAGTGTTATGCATTCCTGGTCTACGATTCAAATGAATGTAAATGCGACACTTCCTTGCAAGGAAATAGCGTTTGCAGATGTCTACGTATCGAACCAATAGAGTTCATATGATTCTTAAAACGCGATATCGCATCTCAATTCTATGTTTCATGGTAAGATATAACATGATTTGCGAAGTGTTATGTATTCCTCGTCTACACTTCAAATGAATGTGAATGCGACACTTCCTCGCTAGGAAATGGCGTTTGCAGATGTCTACGTATCGTAGCAATAGTTTTCTAATGCTTCCTAAAACGCGATATCGCATCTCATTTCTGTGTTTCATGGTAAGATATAACACGATTTGCGAAGTGTTATGTATTCCTCGTCTACACTTCAAATCAATGTAAATGCGACACTTCCTTGCTAGGAAATAGCGTTTGCAGATGTCTATGTATCGTAGCAATAGATTACTAATGCTTCTTAAAACGCGATATCGCATCTCATTTCCATGTTTCATGGTAAGATATAATATTCATTGCGAAGTGTTATGCATTCCTCGTCTACGCTTCAAATGAACGTAAATGCGACACTTCCTTGCAAGGAAATAGCGTTTGCAGATGCCTACGTATCGAAGCAATAGAGTTCAAATGCTTCTTAAAACGAGATATTGCATTTCATATCTATGTTTCATGGTAAGGTATAATATGATTTGCGAAGTGTCATGTATTCCTCGTCTGCACTTCAAATGAATGTAAATGCGACACTTCCTTGCATGGAAATAGCGTTTGCAGATGTCTACGTATCGTAGTAATAGAGTTCTTATGATTCTTAAAGCGCGATATCGCATCTCATTTCTATGTTTCATGGTAAGATATAATATGATATGCGAAGTGTCATGTATTCCTCGTCTACACTTCAAATGAATGTGAATGCGACACTTCCTCGCTAGGAAATGGCGTTTGCAGATGTCTACGTATCGTAGCAATAGTTTTCTAATGCTTCCTAAAACGCGATATCGCATCTCATTTCTGTGTTTCATGGTAAGATATAACACGATTTGCGAAGTGTTATGTATTCCTCGTCTACACTTCAAATCAATGTAAATGCGACACTTCCTTGCTAGGAAATAGCGTTTGCAGATGTCTACGTATCGTAGCAATAGATTACTAATGCTTCTTAAAACGCGATATCGCATCTCATTTCCATGTTTCATGGTAAGATATAATATTCATTGCGAAGTGTTATGCATTCCTCGTCTACGCTTCAAATGAACGTAAATGCGACACTTCCTTGCAAGGAAATAGCGTTTGCAGATGCCTACGTATCGAAGCAATAGAGTTCAAATGCTTCTTAAAACGAGATATTGCATTTCATATCTATGTTTCATGGTAAGGTATAATATGATTTGCGAAGTGTCATGTATTCCTCGTCTGCACTTCAAATGAATGTAAATGCGACACTTCCTTGCATGGAAATAGCGTTTGCAGATGTCTACGTATCGTGGCAATAGAGTTCTTATGATTCTTAAAGCGCGATATCGCATCCCATTTCTATGTTTGATGGTAAGATATAATATGATATGCGAAGTGTCATGTATTCCTCGTCTACACTTCAAATGAATGTAAATGCGACACTTCCTTGCTAGGAAATAGCGTCTGAAGATGTCTAGGTATCGTAGCAATAGAGTTCTAATGCTTCTTAAAACGCGATATCGCATCTCATTTCTATGTTTCATGGTAAGATATAATATGATTTGCGAAGTGTCATGTATTCCTCGTCTGCACTTCAAATGAATGTAAATGCGACACTTGCTTGCAAGGAAATAGCGTTTGCAGATGTCTCCGTATCGTAGCAATAGAGCTCTTATGATTCTTGAAACGCGATATCGAATCTCATTTCTATGTTTCATGGTAAGATATAATATGATATGCGAAGTGTCATGTATTCCTCGTCTACACTTCAAATGAATGTAAATGCGACACTTGCTTGCAATGAAATAGCGTTTGCAGATGTCTCCGTATCGTAGCAATAGAGCTCTTATGATTCTTAAAACGCGATATCGAATCTCATTTCTATGTTTCATGGTAAGATATAATATGATATGCGAAGTGTCATGTATTCCTCGTCTACACTTCAAATGAATGTAAATGCGACACTTCCTTGCTAGGAAATAGCGTCTGAAGATGTCTAGGTATCGTAGCAATAGAGTTCTAATGCTTCTTAAAACGCGATATCGCATCTCATTTCTATGTTTCATGGTAAGATACAATAAGATTTGCGAAGTGTTATGTATTCCTCGTCTACACTTCAAATGAATGTAAATGCGACACTTCCTTGCAAGGAAATAGCGTTTGCACATATCTACGTATCGAAGCAATAGAGTTCAAATGCTTCTTAAAACGAGATATTGCATCTCATATCTATGTTTCATGATAAGATATAATATTCATTACGAAGTGTTATGCATTCCTGGTCTACGATTCAAATGAATGTAAATGCGCCACTTCCTTGCAAGGAAATAGCGTTTGCAGATGTCTACGTATCGAAGCAATAGAGTTCAAATGCTTCTTAAAACGAGATATTGTATTTCATATCTATGTTTCATAATAAGATATAATATTCATTGCGAAGTGTTATGCATTCCTCGTCTACGATTCAAATGAATGTAAATGCGACACTTCCTTGCAAGGAAATAGCGTTTGCAGATGTCTACGTATCGTAGCAATAGAGTTCTTATGATTCTTAAAACGCGATATCGCATCTCATTTCTATGTTTCATGGTAAGATACAATATGATTTGCGAAGTGTTATGTATTCCTCGTCTACACTTCAAATGAATGTAAATGCGACACTTCCTTGCAAGGAAATAGCGTTTGCACATATCTACGTATCGAAGCAATAGAGTTCAAATGCTTCTTAAAACGAGATATTGCATCTCATATCTATGTTTCATGATAAGATATAATATTCATTACGAAGTGTTATGCATTCCTGGTCTACGATTCAAATGAATGTAAATGCGCCACTTCCTTGCAAGGAAATAGCGTTTGCAGATGTCTACGTATCGAAGCAATAGAGTTCAAATGCTTCTTAAAACGAGATATTGTATTTCATATCTATGTTTCATAATAAGATATAATATTCATTGCGAAGTGTTATGCATTCCTCGTCTACGATTCAAATGAATGTAAATGCGACACTTCCTTGCAAGGAAATAGCGTTTGCAGATGTCTACGTATCGTAGCAATAGAGTTCTTATGATTCTTAAAACGCGATATCGCATCTCATTTCTATGTTTCATGGTAAGATATAATATGATTTGCGAAGTGTTATGTATTCCTCGTCTACACTTCAAATGAATGTGAATGCCACACTTCCTTGCATGGAAATAGCGTTTGCAGATGTCTACGTATCGTAGCAATAGAGTTCTTATGATTCTTAAAACGCGATATCGCATCTCATTTCTATGTTTCATGGTAAGATATAATATGATATGCGAAGTGTCATGTATTCCTCGTCTACACTTCAAATGAATGTAAATGCGACACTTCCTTGCTAGGAAATAGCGTCTGAAGATGTCTAGGTATCGTAGCAATAGTTTTCTAATGCTTCTTAAAACGCGATATCGCATCTCATTTCTATGTTTCATGGTAAGATATAACATGATTTGCGAAGTGTTATGTATTCCCCGTCTACACTTCAAATGAATGTGAATGCGACACTTCCTTGCATGGAAATAGCGTTTGCAGATGTCTACGTATCGTAGCAATAGAGTTCTTATGATTCTTAAAAAGCGATATTGCATCTCATTTCTATGTTTCATGGTAAGGTATAATATGATTTGCGAAGTGTCATGTATTCCTCGTCTGCACTTCAAATGAATGTAAATGCGACACTTGCTTGCAATGAAATAGCGTTTGCAGATGTCTCCGTATCGTAGCAATAGAGCTCTTATGATTCTTAAAACGCGATATCGAATCTCATTTCTATGTTTCATGGTAAGATATAATATGATATGCGAAGTGTCATGTATTCCTCGTCTACACTTCAAATGAATGTAAATGCGACACTTGCTTGCTAGGAAATAGCGTCTGAAGATGTCTAGGTATCGTAGCAATAGAGTTCTAATGCTTCTTAAAACGCGATATCGCATCTCATTTCTATGTTTCATGGTAAGATATAATATGATTTGCGAAGTGTTATGTATTCCTCGTCTACACTTCAAATGAATGTAAATGCGACACTTCCTTGCAAGGAAATAGCGTTTGCACATATCTACGTATCGAAGCAATAGAGTTCAAATGCTTCTTAAAACGAGATATTGCATTTCATATCTATGTTTCATGATAAGATATAATATTCATTACGAAGTGTTATGCATTCCTGGTCTACGATTCAAATGAATGTAAATGCGACACTTCCTTGCAAGGAAACAGCGTTTGCAGATGTCTACGTATCGAAGCAATAGAGTTCAAATGCTTCTTAAAACGAGATATTGCATCTCATATCTATGTTTCATAATAAGATATAATATTCATTGCGAAGTGTTATGCATTCCTCGTCTACGATTCAAATGAATGTAAGTGCGACACTTCCTTGCAAGGAAATAGCGTTTGCAGATGTCTACGTATCGTAGCAATATAGTTCTTATGATTCTTAAAACGCGATATCGCATCTCATTTCTATGTTTCATGGTAAGATATAATATGATATGCGAAGTGTCATGTATTCCTCGTCTACACTTCAAATGAATGTAAATGCGACACTTCCTTGCTAGGAAATAGCGTCTGAAGATGTCTAGGTATCGTAGCAATAGAGTTCTAATGCTTCTTAAAACGCGATATCGCATCTCATTTCTGTGTTTCATGGTAAGATACAATATGATTTGCGAAGTGTTATGTATTCCTCGTCTACACTTCAAATGAATGTAAATGCGACACTTCCTTGCAAGGAAATAGCGTTTGCACATATCTACGTATCGAAGCAATAGAGTTCAAATGCTTCTTAAAACGAGATATTGCATCTCATATCTATGTTTCATGATAAGATATAATATTCATTACGAAGTGTTATGCATTCCTGGTCTACGATTCAAATGAATGTAAATGCGCCACTTCCTTGCAAGGAAATAGCGTTTGCAGATGTCTACGTATCGAAGCAATAGAGTTCAAATGCTTCTTAAAACGAGATATTGTATTTCATATCTATGTTTCATAATAAGATATAATATTCATTGCGAAGTGTTATGCATTCCTCGTCTACGATTCAAATGAATGTAAATGCGACACTTCCTTGCAAGGAAATAGCGTTTGCAGATGTCTACGTATCGTAGCAATAGAGTTCTTATGATTCTTAAAACGCGATATCGCATCTCATTTCTATGTTTCATGGTAAGATACAATATGATTTGCGAAGTGTTATGTATTCCTCGTCTACACTTCAAATGAATGTAAATGCGACACTTCCTTGCAAGGAAATAGCGTTTGCACATATCTACGTATCGAAGCAATAGAGTTCAAATGCTTCTTAAAACGAGATATTGCATCTCATATCTATGTTTCATGATAAGATATAATATTCATTACGAAGTGTTATGCATTCCTGGTCTACGATTCAAATGAATGTAAATGCGCCACTTCCTTGCAAGGAAATAGCGTTTGCAGATGTCTACGTATCGAAGCAATAGAGTTCAAATGCTTCTTAAAACGAGATATTGTATTTCATATCTATGTTTCATAATAAGATATAATATTCATTGCGAAGTGTTATGCATTCCTCGTCTACGATTCAAGTGAATGTAAATGCGACACTTCCTTGCAAGGAAATAGCGTTTGCAGATGTCTACGTATCGTAGCAATAGAGTTCTTATGATTCTTAAAACGCGATATCGCATCTCATTTCTATGTTTCATGGTAAGATATAATATGATTTGCGAAGTGTTATGTATTCCTCGTCTACACTTCAAATGAATGTGAATGCGACACTTCCTTGCATGGAAATAGCGTTTGCAGATGTCTACGTATCGTAGCAATAGAGTTCTTATGATTCTTAAAACGCGATATCGCATCTCATTTCTATGTTTCATGGTAAGATATAATATGATATGCGAAGTGTCATGTATTCCTCGTCTACACTTCAAATGAATGTAAATGCGACACTTCCTTGCTAGGAAATAGCGTCTGAAGATGTCTAGGTATCGTAGCAATAGTTTTCTAATGCTTCTTAAAACGCGATATCGCATCTCATTTCTATGTTTCATGGTAAGATATAACATGATTTGCGAAGTGTTATGTATTCCCCGTCTACACTTCAAATGAATGTGAATGCGACACTTCCTTGCATGGAAATAGCGTTTGCAGATGTCTACGTATCGTAGCAATAGAGTTCTTATGATTCTTAAAAAGCGATATTGCATCTCATTTCTATGTTTCATGGTAAGGTATAATATGATTTGCGAAGTGTCATGTATTCCTCGTCTGCACTTCAAATGAATGTAAATGCGACACTTGCTTGCAATGAAATAGCGTTTGCAGATGTCTCCGTATCGTAGCAATAGAGCTCTTATGATTCTTAAAACGCGATATCGAATCTCATTTCTATGTTTCATGGTAAGATATAATATGATATGCGAAGTGTCATGTATTCCTCGTCTACACTTCAAATGAATGTAAATGCGACACTTGCTTGCTAGGAAATAGCGTCTGAAGATGTCTAGGTATCGTAGCAATAGAGTTCTAATGCTTCTTAAAACGCGATATCGCATCTCATTTCTATGTTTCATGGTAAGATATAATATGATTTGCGAAGTGTTATGTATTCCTCGTCTACACTTCAAATGAATGTAAATGCGACACTTCCTTGCAAGGAAATAGCGTTTGCACATATCTACGTATCGAAGCAATAGAGTTCAAATGCTTCTGAAAACGAGATATTGCATTTCATATCTATGTTTCATGATAAGATATAATATTCATTACGAAGTGTTATGCATTCCTGGTCTACGATTCAAATGAATGTAAATGCGACACTTCCTTGCAAGGAAACAGCGTTTGCAGATGTCTACGTATCGAAGCAATAGAGTTCAAATGCTTCTTAAAACGAGATATTGCATCTCACATCTATGTTTCATAATAATATATAATATTCATTGCGAAGTGTTATGCATTCCTCGTCTACGATTCAAATGAATGTAAGTGCGACACTTCCTTGCAAGGAAATAGCGTTTGCAGATGTCTACGTATCGTAGCAATAGAGTTCTTATGATTCTTAAAACGCGATATCGCATCTCATTTCTATGTTTCATGGTAAGATATAATATGTTATGCGAAGTGTCATGTATTCCTCGTCTACACTTCAAATGAATGTAAATGCGACACTTCCTTGCTAGGAAATAGCGTCTGAAGATGTCTAGGTATCGTAGCAATAGAGTTCTAATGCTTCTTAAAACGCGATATCGCATCTCATTTCTATGTTTCATGGTAAGATATAATATGATTTGCGAAGTGTTATGTATTCCTCGTCTACACTTCAAATGAATGTAAATGCGACACTTCCTTGCAAGGAAATAGCGTTTGCACATATCTACGTATCGAAGCAATAGAGTTCAAATGCTTCTTAAAACGAGATATTGCCTCTCATATCTATGTTTCATGATAAGATATAATATTCATTACGAAGTGTTATGCATTCCTGGTCTACGATTCAAATGAATGTAAATGCGCCACTTCCTTGCAAGGAAATAGCGTTTGCAGATGTCTACGTATCGAAGCAATAGAGTTCAAATGCTTCTTAGAACGAGATATTGTATTTCATATCTATGTTTCATAATAAGATATAATATTCATTGCAAAGTGTTATGCATTCCTCGTCTACGATTCAAATGAATGTAAATGCGACACTTCCTTGCAAGGAAATAGCGTTTGCAGATGTCTACGTATCGTAGCAATAGAGTTCTTATGATTCTTAAAACGCGATATCGCATCTCATTTCTATGTTTCATGGTAAGATATAATATGATTTGCGAAGTGTTATGTATTCCTCGTCTACACTTCAAATGAATGTGAATGCGACACTTCCTTGCATGGAAATAGCGTTTGCAGATGTCTACGTATCGTAGCAATAGAGTTCTTATGATTCTTAAAACGCGATATCGCATCTCATTTCTATGTTTCATGGTAAGATATAATATGATATGCGAAGTGTCATGTATTCCCCGTCTACACTTCAAATGAATGTAAATGCGACACTTCCTTGCTAGGAAATAGCGTCTGAAGATGTCTAGGTATCGTAGCAATAGTTTTCTAATGCTTCTTAAAACGCGATATCGCATCTCATTTCTATGTTTCATGGTAAGATATAACATGATTTGCGAAGTGTTATGTATTCCCCGTCTACACTTCAAATGAATGTGAATGCGACACTTCCTTGCATGGAAATAGCGTTTGCAGATGTCTACGTATCGTAGCAATAGAGTTCTTATGATTCTTAAAAAGCGATATTGCATCTCATATCTATGTTTCATGGTAAGGTATAATATGATTTGCGAAGTGTCATGTATTCCTCGTCTGCACTTCAACTGAATGTAAATGCGACACTTGCTTGCAATGAAATAGCGTTTGCAGATGTCTCCGTATCGTAGCAATAGAGCTCTTATGATTCTTAAAACGCGATATCGAATCTCATTTCTATGTTTCATGGTAAGATATAATATGATATGCGAAGTGTCATGTATTCCTCGTCTACACTTCAAATGAATGTAAATGCGACACTTCCTTGCTAGGAAATAGCGTCTGAAGATGTCTAGGTATCGTAGCAATAGAGTTCTAATGCTTCTTAAAACGCGATATCGCATCTCATTTCTATGTTTCATGGTAAGATATAATATGATTTGCGAAGTGTTATGTATTCCTCGTCTACACTTCAAATGAATCTAAATGCGACACTTCCTTGCAAGGAAATAGCGTTTGCACGTATCTACGTATCGAAGCAATAGAGTTCAAATGCTTCTTAAAACGAGATATTGCATTTCATATCTATGTTTCATGATAAGATATAATATTCATTACGAAGTGTTATGCATTCCTGGTCTACGATCCAAATGAATGTAAATGCGACACTTCCTTGCAAGGAAACAGCGTTTGCAGATGTCTACGTATCGAAGCAATAGAGTTCAAATGCTTCTTAAAACGAGATATTGCATCTCATATCTATGTTTCATAATAAGATATAATATTCATTGCGAAGTGTTATGCATTCCTCGTCTACGATTCAAATGAATGTAAGTGCGACACTTCCTTGCAAGGAAATAGCGTTTGCAGATGTCTACGTATCGTAGCAATAGAGTTCTTATGATTCTTAAAACGCGATATCGCATCTCATTTCTATGTTTCATGGTAAGATATAATATGATATGCGAAGTGTCATGTATTCCTCGTCTACACTTCAAATGAATGTAAATGCGACACTTCCTTGCTAGGAAATAGCGTCTGAAGATGTCTAGGTATCGTAGCAATAGAGTTCTAATGCTTCTTAAAACGCGATATTGCATCTCATTTCTATGTTTCATGGTAAGGTATAATATGATTTGCGAAGTGTCATGTATTCCTCGTCTGCACTTCAAATGAATGTAAATGCGACACTTCCTTGCAAGGAACTAGCGTTTGCAGATGTCTCCGTATCGTAGCAATAGAGTTCTTATGATTCTTAAAACGAGATATTGCATCTCATATCTATGTTTCATGATAAGATATAATATTCATTGCGAAGTGTTATGCATTCCTGGTCTACGATTCAAATGAATGTAAATGCGACACTTCCTTGCTAGGAAATAGCGTCTGAAGATGTCTACGTATCGAAGCAATAGAGTTCAAATGCTTCTTAAAACGAGATATTGCATCTCATATCTATGTTTCATGATAAGATATAATATTCATTGCGAAGTGTTATGCATTCCTCGTCTACGATTTAAATGAAAGTAAATGCGACACTTCCTTGCAAGGAAATAGAGTTTGCAGATGTCTACGTATCGTAGCAATAGAGTTCATATGATTCTTAAAACGCGATATCGCATCTCATTTCTATGTTTCATTGTAAGATATAACATGATTTGCGAAGTGTTATGTATTCCTCGTCTACACTTCAAATGAATGTGAATGCGACACTTCCTCGCTAGGAAATGGCGTTTGCAGATGTCTACGTATCGTAGCAATAGTTTTCTAATGCTTCCTAAAACGCGATATCGCATCTCATTTCTATGTTTCATGGTAAGGTATAATATGATTTGCGAAGTGTTATGTATTCCTCGTCTACACTTCAAATGAATGTAAATGCGACACTTCCTTGCTAGGAAATAGCGTCTGAAGATGTCTAGGTATCGTAGCAATAGAGTTCTAATGCTTCTTAAAACGCGATATCGCATCTCATTTCTATGTTTCATGGTAAGATATAATATGATTTGCGAAGTGTTATGTATTCCTCGTCTCACTTCAAATGAATGTAAATGCGACACTTCCTTGCAAGGAAATAGCGTTTGCACATATCTACGTATCGAAGCAATAGAGTTCAAATGCTTCTTAAAACGAGATATTGCATCTCATATCTATGTTTCATGATAAGATATAATATTCATTACGAAGTGTTATGCATTCCTGGTCTACGATTCAAATGAATGTAAATGCGACACTTCCTTGCAAGGAAATAGCGTTTGCAGATGTCTACGTATCGAAGCAATAGAGTTCATATGATTCTTAAAACGCGATATCGCATCTCAATTCTATTTTTCATGGTAAGATATAACATGATTTGCGAAGTGTTATGTATTCCTCGTCTACACTTCAATTGAATGTGAATGCGACACTTCCTCGCTAGGAAATGGCGTTTGCAGATGTCTACGTATCGTAGCAATAGTTTTCCAATGCTTCCTAAAACGCGATATCGCATCTCATTTCTGTGTTTCATGGTAAGATATAACACGATTTGCGAAGTGTTATGTATTCCTCGTCTACACTTCAAATGAATGTAAATGCGACACTTCCTTGCATGGAAATAGCGTTTGCAGATGTCTACGTATCGTAGCAATAGAGTTCTTATGATTCTTAAAACGCGATATTGCATCTCATTTCTATGTTTCATGGTAAGGTATAATATGATTTGCAAAGTGTCATGTATTCCTCGTCTGCACTTCAAATGAATGCAAATGCGACACTTGCTTGCAAGGAAATAGCGTTTGCAGATGTCTCCGTATCGTAGCAATAGAGTTCTTATGATTCTTAAAACGCGATATCGCATCTCATTTCTATGTTTCATGGTAAGATATAATATGATATGTGAAGTGTCATGTATTCCTCGTCTACACGTTCAAATGAGTGTAAATGCGACACTTCCTTGCTAGGAAATAGCGTCTGAAGATGTCTAGGTATCGTAGCAATAGAGTTCTAATGCTTCTTAAAACGCGATATCGCATCTCATTTCTATGTTTCATGGTAGATATAATATGATTTGCGAAGTGTTATGTATTCCTCGTCTACACTTAAAATGAATGTGAATGCGACACTTCCTTGCATGGAAATAGCGTTTGCAGATGTCTACGTATCGTAGCAATAGAGTTCTTATGATTCTTAAAACGCGATATTGCATCTCATTTCTATGTTTCATGGTAAGATATAACATGATTTGCGAAGTGTTATGTATTCCTCGTCTACACTTCAAATGAATGTGAATGCGACACTTCGTCGCTAGGAAATGGCGTTTGCAGATGTCTACGTATCGTAGCAATAGTTTGCTAATGCTTCCTAAAACGCGATATCGCATCTCATTTCTGTGTTTCATGGTAAGATATGACACGATTTGCGAAGTGTTATGTATTCCTCGTCTACACATCAAATGAATGTAAATGCGACACTTCCTTGCTAGGAAATAGCGTCTGCAGATGTCTAGGTATCGTAGCGATAGAGTTCTAATGCTACTTAAAACGCGATACCGCATCTCATTTCTATGTTTCATGGTAAGATATAATATTCATTGCGAAGTGTTATGCATTCCTCGTCTACGCTTCAAATGAACGTAAATGCGACACTTCCTTGCAAGGAAATAGCGTTTGCAGATGTCTACGTAACGTAGCTGTAGAGTTAAAATGCTTCTTAAAACGCTTCATATTGCATCTCATATCTATGTTTCATGATAAGATATAATATTCATTGCGAAGTGTTATGCATTCCTGGTCTACGATTCAAATGAATGTAAATGCGACACTTCCTTGCAAGGAAATAGCGTTTGCAGATGTCTACGTATCGTAGCAATAGAGTTCTTATGATTCTTAAACGCGATATCGCATCTCATTTCTATGTTTCATGGTAAGATATAATATGATTTGGGATGTGTTATGTATTCCTCGTCTACACTTCAAATGAATGTGAATGCGACACTTCCTTGCTAGGAAATAGCGTCTGAAGATGTCTAGGTATCTCGTAGCAATAGAGTTCTAATGCTTCTTAAAACGCGATATCGCATCTCATTTCTATGTTTCATGGTAAGATATAATATTCATTGCGAAGTGTTATGCATTCCTCGTCTACGCTTCAAATGAACGTAAATGCGACAATTCCTTGCAAGGAAATAGCGTTTGCAGATGCCTACGTATCGAAGCAATAGAGTTCAAATGCTTCTTAAAACGAGATATTGCATCTCATATCTATGTTTCATAATAAGATATAATATTCATTGCGAAGTGTTATGCATTCCTCGTCTACGCTTCAAATGAACGTAAATGCGACACTTCCTTGCAAGGAAATAGCGTTTGCAGATGCCTACGTATCGAAGCAATAGAGTTCAAATGCTTCTTAAAACGAGATATTGCATCTCATATCTATGTTTCATAATAAGATTTAATATTCATTGCGAAGTGTTATGCATTCCTCGTCTACGATTCAAATGAATGTAAATGCGACACTTCCTTGCAAGGAAATAGCGTTTGCAGATGTCTACGTATCGTAGCAATAGAGTTCTTATGATTCTTAAAACGCGATATCGCATCTCATTTCTATGTTTCATGGTAAGATATAATTTGATTTGCGAAGTGTTATGTATTCCTCGTCTACACTTCAAATGGATGTAAATGCGACACTTCCTTGCAAGGAAATAGCGTTTGCAGATATCTACGTATCGAAGCAATAGAGTTCAAATGCTTCTTAAAACGAGATATTGCATCTCATATCTATGTTTCATGATAAGATATAATATTCAACACGACGTGTTATGCATTCCTGGTCTACGATTCAAATGAATGTAAATGCGACACTTCCTTGCAAGGAAATAGCGTTTGCAGATGTCTACGTATCGACGCAATAGAGTTTAAATGCTTCTTAAAACGAGATATTGCATCTCATATCTATGTTTCATGATAAGATATAATATTCATTGCGCAGTGTTATGCATTCCTCGTCTACGATTCAAATGAACGTAAATGCGACACTTCCTTGCAAGGAAATAGCGTTTGCAGATGTCTACGTATCGAAGCAATAGAGTTCAAATGCTTCTTAAAACGAGATATTGCATCTCATATCTATGTTTCATGATAAGATATAATATTCATTGCGAAGTGTTATGCATTCCTCGCCTTCGATTCAAATGAATGTAAATGCGACACTTCCTTGCAAGGAAATAGCGTTTGCAGATGTCTACGTAACGTAGCTGTAGAGTTAAAATGCTTCTTAAAACGCTTCATATTGCATCTCATATCTATGTTTCATGATAAGATATAATATTCATTGCGAAGTGTTATGCATTCCTGGTCTACGATTCAAATGAATGTAAATGCGACACTTCCTTGCAAGGAAATAGCGTTTGCAGATGTCTACGTATCGTAGCAATAGAGTTCTTATGATTCTTAAACGCGATATCGCATCTCATTTCTATGTTTCATGGTAAGATATAATATGATTTGGGATGTGTTATGTATTCCTCGTCTACACTTCAAATGAATGTGAATGCGACGCTTCCTTGCTAGGAAATAGCGTCTGAAGATGTCTAAGTATCGTAGCAATAGAGTTCTAATGCTTCTTAAAACGCGATATCGCATCTCATTTCTATGTTTCATGGTAAGATATAATATGATTTGCGAAGTGTTATGTATTCCTCGTCTACACTTCAAATGAATGTAAATGCGACACTTCCTTGCAAGGAAATAGCGTTTGCACATATCTACGTATCGAAGCAATAGAGTTCAAATGCTTCTTAAAACGAGATATTGCATCTCATATCTATGTTTCATGATAAGATATAATATTCATTGCGAAGTGTTATGCATTCCTCGTCTACGATTCAAATGAAAGTAAATGCGACACTTCCTTGCAAGGAAATAGAGTTTGCAGATGTCTACGTATCGTAGCAATAGAGTTCATATGATTCTTAAAGCGCGATATCGCATCTCATTTCTATGTTTCATGGTAAGATACAACATGATTTGCGAAGTGTTATGCATTCCTCGCCTACACTTCAAATGAATGTGAATGCGACACTTCCTCGCTAGGAAATGGCGTTTGCAGATGTCTACGTATCGTAGCAATAGTTTTCTAATGCTTCCTAAAACGCGATATCGCATCTCATTTCTGTGTTTCATGGTAAGATATAACACGATTTGCGAAGTGTTATGTATTCCTCGTCTACACTTCAAATGAATGTAAATGCGACACTTCCTCGCTAGGAAATAGCGTTTGCAGATGTCTACGTATCGTAGCAATAGATTTCTAATGCTTCTTAAAACGCGATATCGCATCTCATTTCTATGTTTCATGGTAAGATATAATATGATTTGCGAAGTGTCATGTATTCCTCGTCTACACTTCAAATGAATGTAAATGCGACATTTCCTTGCTAGGAAATAGCGTCTGCAGATGTCTAGGTATCGTAGCGATAGTGTTCTAATGCTACTTAAAACGCGATACCGCGTCTCATTTCTATGTTTCATGGTAAGATATATTATGATTTGCGAAGTGTAATGTATTCCTCGTCAACGATTCAAATTAATGTAAATGCGACACTTCCTTGCAAAGAAATAGCGTTTGCAGATGCCTACGTATCGAAGCAATTGAGTTCAAATGCTTCTTAAAACGAGATATTGCATCTCACATCTATGTTTCATGATAAGATATAATATTCATTGCGAAGTGTTATGCATTCCTCGTCTACGATTCAAATGAATGTAAATGCGACACTTCCTTGCAAGGAAATAGCGTCTGCAGATGTCTAGGTATCGTAGCAATAGTGTTCTAATGCTTCTTAAAACGAGATATTGCATCTCATATCTATGTTTCATGGTAAGATATAACATGATTTGCGAAGTGTTATGTATTCCTCGTCTACACTTCAAATGAATGTGAATGCGACACTTCCTCGCTAGGAAATGGCGTTTGCAGATGTCTACGTATCGTAGCAATAGTTTTCTAATGCTTCCTAAAACGCGATATCGCATCTCATTTCTGTGTTTCATGGTAAGATATAACACGATTTGCGAAGTGTTATGTATTCCTCGTCTACACTTCAAATGAATGTAAATGCGACACTTCCTTGCTAGGAAATAGCGTTTGCAGATGTCTACGTATCGTAGCAATAGATTTCTAATGCTTCTTAAAACGCGATATCGCATCTCATTTCTATGTTTCATGGTAAGATATAATATTCATTGCGAAGTGTTATGCATTCCTCGTCTACGCTTCAAATGAACGTAAATGCGACACTTCCTTGCAAGGAAATAGCGTTTGCAGATGCCTACGTATCGAAGCAATAGAGTTCAAATGCTTCTTAAAACGAGATATTGCATCTCATATCTATGTTTCATAATAAGATATAATATTCATTGCGAAGTGTTATGCATTCCTCGTCTACGATTCAAATGAATGTAAATGCGACACTTCCTTGCAAGGAAATAGCGTTTGCAGATGTCTACGTATCGTAGCAATAGAGTTCTTATGATTCTTAAAACGCGATATTGCATCTCATTTCTATGTTTCATGGTAAGGTATAATATGTTTTGCGAAGTGTCATGTATTCCTCGTCTGCACTTCAAATGAATGTAAATGCGACACTTGCTTGCAAGGAAATTGCGTTTGCAGATGTCTCCGTATCGTAGCAATAGAGTTCTTATGATTCTTAAAACGCGATATCGCATCTCATTTCTATGTTTCATGGTAAGATATAATATGATATGCGAAGTGTCATGTATTCCTCGTCTACACTTCAAATGAATGTAAATGCGACACTTCCTTGCTAGGAAATAGCGTCTGAAGATGTCTAGGTATCGTAGCAATAGAGTTCTAATGCTTCTTAAAACGCGATATCGCATCTCATTTCTATGTTTCATGGTAAGATATAATATGATTTGCGAAGTGTTATGTATTCCTCGTCTACACTTCAAATGAATGTAAATGCGACACTTCCTTGCAAGGAAATAGCGTTTGCACATATCTACGTATCGAAGCAATAGAGTTCAAATGCTTCTTAAAACGAGATATTGCATCTCATATCTATGTTTCATGATAAGATATAATATTCATTGCAAAGTGTTATGCATTCCTCGCCTACGATTCAAATGAATGTAAATGCGACACTTCCTTGCAAGGAAATAGCGTTTGCAGATGTCTACGTAACGTAGCTGTAGAGTTAAAATGCTTCTTAAAACGCTTCATATTGCATCTCATATCTATGTTTCATGATAAGATATAATATTCATTGCGAAGTGTTATGCATTCCTGGTCTACGATTCAAATGAATGTAAATGCGACACTTCCTTGCAAGGAAATAGCGTTCGCAGATGTCTACGTATCGTAGCAATAGAGTTCTTATGATTCTTAAACGCGATATCGCATCTCATTTCTATGTTTCATGGTAAGATATAATATGATTTGGGATGTGTTATGTATTCCTCGTCTACACTTCAAATGAATGTGAATGCGACACTTCCTTGCTAGGAAATAGCGTCTGAAGATGTCTAGGTATCGTAGCAATAGAGTTCTAATGCTTCTTAAAACGCGATATCGCATCTCATTTCTATGTTTCATGGTAAGATATAATATGATTTGCGAAGTGTTATGTATTCCTCGTCTACACTTCAAATGAATGTAAATGCGACACTTCCTTGCAAGGAAATAGCGTTTGCACATATCTACGTATCGAAGCAATAGAGTTCAAATGCTTCTTAAAACGAGATATTGCATCTCATATCTATGTTTCATGATTAGATATAATATTCATTGCGAAGTGTTATGCATTCCTCGTCTACGATTCAAATGAAAGTAAATGCGACACTTCCTTGCAAGGAAATAGAGTTTGCAGATGTCTACGTATCGTAGCAATAGAGTTCATATGATTCTTAAAGCGCGATATCGCATCTCATTTCTATGTTTCATGGTAAGATATAACATGATTTGCGAAGTGTTATGTATTCCTCGTCTACACTTCAAATGAATGTGAATGCGACACTTCCTCGCTAGGAAATGGCGTTTGCAGATGTCTACGTATCGTAGCAATAGTTTTCTAATGCTTCCTAAAACGCGATATCGCATCTCATTTCTGTGTTTCATGGTAAGATATAACACGATTTGCGAAGTGTTATGTATTCCTCGTCTACACTTCAAATGAATGTAAATGCGACACTTCCTCGCTAGGAAATAGCGTTTGCAGATGTCTACGTATCGTAGCAATAGATTTCTAATGCTTCTTAAAACGCGATATCGCATCTCATTTCTATGTTTCATGGTAAGATATAATATGATTTGCGAAGTGTCATGTATTCCTCGTCTACACTTCAAATGAATGTAAATGCGACACTTCCTTGCTAGGAAATAGCGTCTGAAGATGTCTAAGTATCGTAGCAATAGTGTTCTAATGCTTCTTAAAACGCGATATCGCATCTCATTTCTATGTTTCATGGTAAGATATAATATTCATTGCGAAGTGTTATGCATTTCTCGTCTACGCTTCAAATGAACGTAAATGCGACACTTCCTTGCAAGGAAATAGCGTTTGCAGATGCCTACGTATCGAAGCAATAGAGTTCAAATGCTTCTTAAAACGAGATATTGCATCTCATATCTATGTTTCATAATAAGATATAATATTGATTGCGAAGTGTTATGCATTCCTCGTCTACGATTCAAATGAATGTAAATGCGACACTTCCTTGCAAGGAAATAGCGTTTGCAGATGTCTACGTATCGTAGCAATAGAGTTCTTATGATTCTTAAAACGCGATATTGCATCTCATTTCTATGTTTCATGGTAAGGTATAATATGATTTGCGAAGTGTCATGTATTCCTCGTCTGCACTTCAAATGAATGTAAATGCGACACTTGCTTGCAAGGAAATTGCGTTTGCAGATGTCTCCGTATCGTAGCAATAGAGTTCTTATGATTCTTAAAAAGCGATATTGCATCTCATTTCTATGTTTCATGGTAAGGTATAATATGATTTGCGAAGTGTCATGTATTCCTCGTCTGCACTTCAAATGAATGTAAATGCGACACTTCCTTGCAAGGAAATAGCGTTTGCAGATGTCTACGTAACGTAGCTGTAGAGTTAAAATGCTTCTTAAAACGCTTCATATTGCATCTCATATCTATGTTTCATGATAAGATATAATATTCATTGCGAAGTGTTATGCATTCCTGGTCTACGATTCAAATGAATGTAAATGCGACACTTCCTTGCAAGGAAATAGCGTTTGCAGATGTCTACGTATCGTAGCAATAGAGTTCTTATGATTCTTAAACGCGATATCGCATCTCATTTCTATGTTTCATGGTAAGATATAGTATTCATTGCGATGTGTTATGCATTCCTCGTCTACGCTTCAAATGAACGTAAATGCGACAATTCCTTGCAAGGAAATAGCGTCTGAAGATGTCTAGGTATCGTAGCAATAGAGTTCTAATGCTTCTTAAAACGCGATATCGCATCTCATTTCTATGTTTCATGGTAAGATATAATATGATTTGCGAAGTGTTATGTATTCCTCGTCTACACTTCAAATGAATGTAAATGCGACACTTCCTTGCAAGGAAATAGCGTTTGCACATATCTACGTATCGAAGCAATAGAGTTCAAATGCTTCTTAAAACGAGATATTGCATCTCATATCTATGTTTCATGATAAGATATAATATTCATTGCGAAGTGTTATGCATTCCTCGTCTACGATTCAAATGAAAGTAAATGCGACACTTCCTTGCAAGGAAATAGCGTTTGCAGATGTCTACGTATCGTAGCAATAGAGTTCTTATGATTCTTAAAACGCGATATCGCATCTCATTTCTATGTTTCATGGTAAGATATAATATGATATGCGAAGTGTCATGTATTCCTCGTCTACACTTCAAATGAATGTAAATGCGACACTTCCTTGCTAGGAAATAGCGTCTGAAGATGTCTAGGTATCGTAGCAGTAGAGTTCTAATGCTTCTTAAAACGCGATATCGCATCTCATTTCTATGTTTCATGGTAAGATATCATATGATTTGCGAAGTGTTATGTATTCCTCGTCTACACTTCAAATGAATGTAAATGCGACACTTCCTTGCAAGGAAATAGCGTTTGCACATATCTACGTATCGAAGCAATAGAGTTCAAATGCTTCTTAAAACGAGATATTGCATCTCATATCTATGTTTCATGATAAGATATAATATTCATTACGAAGTGTTATGCATTCCTGGTCTACGATTCAAATGAATGTAAATGCGACACTTCCTTGCAAGGAAATAGCGTTTGCAGATGTCTACGTATCGAAGCAATAGAGTTCAAATGCTTCTTAAAACGAGATATTGCATCTCATATCCATGTTTCATAATAAGATATAATATTCATTGCGAAGTGTTATGCATTCCTCGTCTACGATTCAAATGAATGTAAATGCGAAACTTCCTTGCAAGGAAATAGCGTTTGCAGATGTCTACGTATCGTAGCAATAGAGTTCTTATGATTCTTAAAACGCGATATCGCATCTCATTTCTATGTTTCATGGTAAGATATAACATGATTTGCGAAGTGTTATGTATTCCTCGTCTACACTTCATATGAATGTGAATGCGACACTTCCTCGCTAGGAAATGGCGTTTGCAGATGTCTACGTATCGTAGCAATAGAGTTCTTATGATTCTTAAAACGCGATATCGCATCTCATTTCTATGTTTCATGGTAAGATATAATATGATTTGCGAAGTGTTATGTATTCCTCGTCTACACTTCAAATGAATGTGAATGCGACACTTCCTTGCATGGAAATAGCGTTTGCAGATGTCTACGTATCGTAGCAATAGAGTTCTTATGATTCTTAAAACGCGATATTGCATCTCATTTCTACGTTTCATGGTAAGGTATAATATGATTTGCGAAGTGCCATGTATTCCTCGTCTGCACTTCAAATGAATGTAAATGCAACACTTGCTTGCAAGGAAATTGCGTTTGCAGATGTCTCCGTATCGTAGCAATAGAGTTCTTATGATTCTTAAAAAGCGATATTGCATCTCATTTCTATGTTTGTATCGAAGCAATAGAGTTCAAATGCTTCTTAAAACGAGATATTGCATCTCATATCTATGTTTCATAATAAGATATAATATTGATTGCGAAGTGTTATGCATTCCTCGTCTACGATTCAAATGAATGTAAATGCGACACTTCCTTGCAAGGAAATAGCGTTTGCAGATGTCTACGTATCGTAGCAATAGAGTTCTTATGATTCTTAAAACGCGATATTGCATCTCATTTCTATGTTTCATGGTAAGGTATAATATGATTTGCGAAGTGTCATGTATTCCTCGTCTGCACTTCAAATGAATGTAAATGCGACACTTGCTTGCAAGGAAATTGCGTTTGCAGATGTCTCCGTATCGTAGCAATAGAGTTCTTATGATTCTTAAAAAGCGATATTGCATCTCATTTCTATGTTTCATGGTAAGGTATAATATGATTTGCGAAGTGTCATGTATTCCTCGTCTGCACTTCAAATGAATGTAAATGCGACACTTCCTTGCAAGGAAATAGCGTTTGCAGATGTCTACGTAACGTAGCTGTAGAGTTAAAATGCTTCTTAAAACGCTTCATATTGCATCTCATATCTATGTTTCATGATAAGATATAATATTCATTGCGAAGTGTTATGCATTCCTGGTCTACGATTCAAATGAATGTAAATGCGACACTTCCTTGCAAGGAAATAGCGTTTGCAGATGTCTACGTATCGTAGCAATAGAGTTCTTATGATTCTTAAACGCGATATCGCATCTCATTTCTATGTTTCATGGTAAGATATAGTATTCATTGCGATGTGTTATGCATTCCTCGTCTACGCTTCAAATGAACGTAAATGCGACAATTCCTTGCAAGGAAATAGCGTCTGAAGATGTCTAGGTATCGTAGCAATAGAGTTCTAATGCTTCTTAAAACGCGATATCGCATCTCATTTCTATGTTTCATGGTAAGATATAATATGATTTGCGAAGTGTTATGTATTCCTCGTCTACACTTCAAATGAATGTAAATGCGACACTTCCTTGCAAGGAAATAGCGTTTGCACATATCTACGTATCGAAGCAATAGAGTTCAAATGCTTCTTAAAACGAGATATTGCATCTCATATCTATGTTTCATGATAAGATATAATATTCATTGCGAAGTGTTATGCATTCCTCGTCTACGATTCAAATGAAAGTAAATGCGACACTTCCTTGCAAGGAAATAGCGTTTGCAGATGTCTACGTATCGTAGCAATAGAGTTCTTATGATTCTTAAAACGCGATATCGCATCTCATTTCTATGTTTCATGGTAAGATATAATATGATATGCGAAGTGTCATGTATTCCTCGTCTACACTTCAAATGAATGTAAATGCGACACTTCCTTGCTAGGAAATAGCGTCTGAAGATGTCTAGGTATCGTAGCAGTAGAGTTCTAATGCTTCTTAAAACGCGATATCGCATCTCATTTCTATGTTTCATGGTAAGATATCATATGATTTGCGAAGTGTTATGTATTCCTCGTCTACACTTCAAATGAATGTAAATGCGACACTTCCTTGCAAGGAAATAGCGTTTGCACATATCTACGTATCGAAGCAATAGAGTTCAAATGCTTCTTAAAACGAGATATTGCATCTCATATCTATGTTTCATGATAAGATATAATATTCATTACGAAGTGTTATGCATTCCTGGTCTACGATTCAAATGAATGTAAATGCGACACTTCCTTGCAAGGAAATAGCGTTTGCAGATGTCTACGTATCGAAGCAATAGAGTTCAAATGCTTCTTAAAACGAGATATTGCATCTCATATCCATGTTTCATAATAAGATATAATATTCATTGCGAAGTGTTATGCATTCCTCGTCTACGATTCAAATGAATGTAAATGCGAAACTTCCTTGCAAGGAAATAGCGTTTGCAGATGTCTACGTATCGTAGCAATAGAGTTCTTATGATTCTTAAAACGCGATATCGCATCTCATTTCTATGTTTCATGGTAAGATATAACATGATTTGCGAAGTGTTATGTATTCCTCGTCTACACTTCAAATGAATGTGAATGCGACACTTCCTCGCTAGGAAATGGCGTTTGCAGATGTCTACGTATCGTAGCAATAGAGTTCTTATGATTCTTAAAACGCGATATCGCATCTCATTTCTATGTTTCATGGTAAGATATAATATGATTTGCGAAGTGTTATGTATTCCTCGTCTACACTTCAAATGAATGTGAATGCGACACTTCCTTGCATGGAAATAGCGTTTGCAGATGTCTACGTATCGTAGCAATAGAGTTCTTATGATTCTTAAAACGCGATATTGCATCTCATTTCTACGTTTCATGGTAAGGTATAATATGATTTGCGAAGTGTCATGTATTCCTCGTCTGCACTTCAAATGAATGTAAATGCAACACTTGCTTGCAAGGAAATAGCGTTTGCAGATGTCTCCGTATCGTAGCAATAGAGTTCTTATGATTCTTAAAACGCGATATCGCATCTCATTTCTATGTTTCATGGTAAGATATAATATGATATGCGAAGTGCCATGTATTCCTCGTCTACACTTCAAATGAATGTAAATGCGACACTTCCTTGCTAGGAAATAGCGTCTGAAGATGTCTAGGTATCGTAGCAATAGAGTTCTAATGCTTCTTAAAACGCGATATTGCATCTCATTTCTATGTTTCATGGTAAGGTATAATATGATTTGCGAAGTGTCATGTATTCCTCGTCTGCACTTCAAATGAATGTAAATGCGACACTTGCTTGCAAGGAAATAGCGTTTGCAGATGTCTCCGTATCGTAGCAATAGTGTTCTTATGATTCTTAAAACGCGATATCGCATCTCATTTCTATGTTTCATGGTAAGATATAATATGATATGCGAAGTGTCATGTATTCCTCGTCTACACTTCAAATGAATGTAAATGCGACACTTCCTTGCTAGGAAATAGCGTCTGAAGATGTCTAGGTATCGTAGCAATAGAGTTCTAATGCTTCTTAAAACGCGATATCGCATCTCATTTCTATGTTTCATGGTAAGATATAATATGATTTGCGAAGTGTTATGTATTCCTCGTCTACACTTCAAATGAATGTAAATGCGACACTTCCTTGCAAGGAAATAGCGTTTGCACATATCTACGTATCGAAGCAATAGAGTTCAAATGCTTCTTAAAACGAGATATTGCATCTCATATCTATGTTTCATGATAAGATATAATATTCATTACGAAGTGTTATGCATTCCTGGTCTACGATTCAAATGAATGTAAATGCGACACTTCCTTGCAAGGAAATAGCGTTTGCAGATGTCTACGAATCGAAGCAATAGAGTTCATATGATTCTTAAAACGCGATATCGCATCTCAATTCTATGTTTCATGGTAAGATATAACATGATTTGCGAAGTGTTATGTATTCCTCGTCTACACTTCAATTGAATGTGAATGCGACACTTCCTCGCTAGGAAATGGCGTTTGCAGATGTCTACGTATCGTAGCAATAGTTTTCTAATGCTTCCTAAAACGCGATATCGCATCTCATTTCTGTGTTTCATGGTAAGATATAACACGATTTGCGAAGTGTTATGTATTCCTCGTCTACACTTCAAATGAATGTAAATGCGACACTTCCTTGCATGGAAATAGCGTTTGCAGATGTCTACGTATCGTAGCAATAGAGTTCTTATGATTCTTAAAACGCGATATTGCATCTCATTTCTATGTTTCATGGTAAGGTATAATATGATTTGCAAAGTGTCATGTATTCCTCGTCTGCACTTCAAATGAATGTAAATGCGACACTTGCTTGCAAGGAAATAGCGTTTGCAGATGTCTCCGTATCGTAGCAATAGAGTTCTTATGATTCTTAAAACGCGATATCGCATCTCATTTCTATGTTTCATGGTAAGATATAATATGATATGCGAAGTGTCATGTATTCCTCGTCTACACGTTCAAATGAATGTAAATGCGACACTTCCTTGCTAGGAAATAGCGTCTGAAGATGTCTAGGTATCGTAGCAATAGAGTTCTAATGCTTCTTAAAACGCGATATCGCATCTCATTTCTATGTTTCACGGTAAGATATAATATGATTTGCGAAGTGTTATGTATTCCTCGTCTACACTTCAAATGAATGTGAATGCGACACTTCCTTGCATGGAAATAGCGTTTGCAGATGTCTACGTATCGTAGCAATAGAGTTCTTATGATTCTTAAAACGCGATATTGCATCTCATTTCTATGTTTCATGGTAAGATATAACATGATTTGCGAAGTGTTATGTATTCCTCGTCTACACTTCAAATGAATGTGAATGCGACACTTCCTTGCATGGAAATAGCGTCTGCAGATGTCTAGGTATCGTAGCGATAGAGTTCTAATGCTACTTAAAACGCGATACCGCATCTCATTTCTATGTTTCATGGAAAGATATATTATGATTTCCGAAGTGTTATGTATTCCTCGTCTACACTTCAAATGAATGTAAATGCGACACTTCCTTGCTAGGAAATAGCGTTTGCAGATGTCTACGTATCGTAGCAATAGATTTCTAATGCTTCTTAAAACGCGATATCGCATCTCATTTCTATGTTTCATGGTAAGATATAGTATTCATTGCGATGTGTTATGCATTCCTCGTCTACGCTTCAAATGAACGTAAATGCGACAATTCCTTGCAAGGAAATAGCGTTTGCAGATGCCTACGTATCGAAGCAATAGAGTTCAAATGCTTCTTAAGACGAGATATTGCATCTCATATCTATGTTTCATAATAAGATATAATATTCATTGCGAAGTGTTATGCATTCCTCGTCTACGCTTCAAATGAATGTAAATGCGACACTTCCTTGCAAGGAAATAGCGTTTGCAGATGCCTACGTATCGAAGCAATAGAGTTCAAATGCTTCTTAAAACGAGATATTGCATCTCATATCTATGTTTCATAATAAGATTTAATATTCATTGCGAAGTGTTATGCATTCCTCGTCTACGATTCAAATGAATGTAAATGCGACACTTCCTTGCAAGGGAATAGCGTTTGCAGATGTCTACGTATCGTAGCAATAGAGTTCTTATGATTCTTAAAACGCGATATCGCATCTCATTTCTATGTTTCATGGTAAGATATAATATGATATGCGAAGTGTCATGTATTCCTCGTCTACACTTCAAATGAATGTAAATGCGACACTTCCTTGCTAGGAAATAGCGTCTGAAGATGTCTAGGTATCGTAGCAATAGAGTTCTAATGCTTCTTAAAACGCGATATCGCATCTCATTTCTATGTTTCATGGTAAGATATAATATGATTTGCGAAGTGTTATGTATTCCTCGTCTACACTTCAAATGAATGTAAATGCGACACTTCCTTGCAAGGAAATAGCGTTTGCACATATCTACGTATCGAAGCAATAGAGTTCAAATGCTTCTTAAAACGAGATATTGCATCTCATATCTATGTTTCATGATAAGATATAATATTCATTGCAAAGTGTTATGCATTCCTCGTCTACGATTCAAATGAAAGTAAATGCGACACTTCCTTGCAAGGAAATAGAGTTTGCAGATGCCTACGTATCGAAGCAATAGAGTTCAAATGATTCTTAAAACGAGATATTGCATCTCATATCTATGTTTCATAATAAGATATAATATTCATTGCGAAGTGTTATGCATTCCTCGTCTACGATTCAAATGAATGTAAATGCGACACTTCCTTGCAAGGAAATAGCGTCTGCAGATGTCTAGGTATCGTAGCAATAGTGTTCTAATGCTTCTTAAAACGAGATATTGCATCTCATATCTATGTTTCATGATAAGATATAATATTCATTGCGAAGTGTTATGCATTCCTCGTCTACGATTCAAATGAAAGTAAATGCGACACTTCCTTGCAAGGAAATAGAGTTTGCAGATGTCTACGTATCGTAGCAATAGAGTTCATATGATTCTTAAAACGCGATATCGCATCTCATTTCTATGTTTCATGGTAAGATGTAACATGATTTGCGAAGTGTTATGTATTCCTCGTCTACACTTCAAATGAATGTGAATGCGACACTTCCTCGCTAGGAAATGGCGTTTGCAGATGTCTGCGTATCGTAGCAATAGTTTTCTAATGCTTCCTAAAACGCGATATCGCATCTCATTTCTGTGTTTCATGGTAAGATATAACACGATTTGCGAAGTGTTATGTATTCCTCGTCTACACTTCAAATGAATGTAAATGCGACACTTCCTTGCTAGGAAGTAGCGTTTGCAGATGTCTACGTATCGTAGCAATAGATTTCTAATGCTTCTTAAAACGCGATATCGCATCTCATTTCCATGTTTCATGGTAAGATATAATATTCATTGCGAAGTGTTATGCATTCCTCGTCTACGCTTCAAATGAACGTAAATGCGACACTTCCTTGCAAGGAAATAGCGTTTGCAGATGCCTACGTATCGAAGCAATAGAGTTCAAATGCTTCTTAAAACGAGATATTGTATCTCATATCTATGTTTCATAATAAGATATAATATTCATTGCGAAGTGTTATGCATTCCTCGTCTACGATTCAAATGAATGTAAATGCGACACTTCCTTGCAACGAAATAGCGTTTGCAGATGTCTACGTATCGTAGCAATAGATTTCTTATGATTCTTAAAACGCGATATCGCATCTCATTTCTATGTTTCATGGTAAGATATAATATGATATGCGAAGTGTCATGTATTCCTCGTCTACACTTCAAATGAATGTAAATGCGACACTTCCTTGCTAGGAAATAGCGTCTGAAGATGTCTAGGTATCGTAGCAATAGAGTTCTAATGCTTCTTAAAACGCGATATCGCATCTCATTTCTATGTTTCATGGTAAGATATAATATGATTTGCGAAGTGTCATGTATTCCTCGTCTACACTTCAAATGAATGTAAATGCGACATTTCCTTGCTAGGAAATAGCGTCTGCAGATGTCTAGGTATCGTAGCGATAGAGTTCTAATGCTACTTAAAACGCGATACCGCATCTCATTTCTTTGTTTCATGGTAAGATATATTATGATTTGCGAAGTGTAATGTATTCCTCGTCTACGATTCAAATTAATGTAAATGCGACACTTCCTTGCAAAGAAATAGCGTTTGCAGATGCCTACGTATCGAAGCAATTGAGTTCAAATGCTTCTTAAAACGAGATATTGCATCTCATATCTATGTTTTATTATAAGATATAATATTCATTGCGAAGTGTTATGCATTCCTCGTCTACGATTCAAATGAATGTAAATGCGACACTTCCTTGCAAGGAAATAGCGTCTGCAGATGTCTAGGTATCGTAGCAATAGTGTTCTAATGCTTCTTAAAACGAGATATTGCATCTCATATCTATGTTTCATGATAAGATATAATAGTCATTGCGAAGTGTTATGCATTCCTCGTGTACGATTCAAATGAAAGTAAATGCGACACTTCCTTGCAAGGAAATAGAGTTTGCAGATGTCTACGTATCGTAGCAATAGAGTTCATATGATTCTTAAAACGCGATATCGCATCTCATTTCTATGTTTCATGGTAAGATATAACATGATTTGCGAAGTGTTATGTATTCCTCGTCTACACTTCAAATGAATGTGAATGCGACACTTCCTCGCTAGGAAATGGCGTTTGCAGATGTCTACGTATCGTAGCAATAGTTTTCTAATGCTTCCTAAACCGCGATATCGCATCTCATTTCTGTGTTTCATGGTAAGATATAACACGATTTGCGAAGTGTTATGCATTCCTCGTCTACGCTTCAAATGAACGTAAATGCGACACTTCCTTGCAAGGAAATAGCGTTTGCAGATGCCTACGTATCGAAGCAATAGAGTTCAAATGCTTCTTAAAACGAGATATTGCATCTCATATCTATGTTTCATAATAAGATATAATATTCATTGCGAAGTGTTATGCATTCCTCGTCTACGATTCAAATGAATGTAAATGCGACACTTCCTTGCAAGGAAATAGCGTTTGCAGATGTCTACGTAACGTAGCAATAGATTTCTAATGCTTCTTAAAACGCGATATCGCATCTCATTTCTATGTTTCATGGTAAGGTATAATATGATTTGGGATGTGTTATGTATTCCTCGTCTACACTTCAAATGAATGTGAATGCGACACTTCCTTGCTAGGAAATTGCGTCTGCAGATGTCTATCTATCGTAGCAATAGAGTTCTAATGCTTCTTAAAACGCGATATGGCATCTCATTTCTATGTTTCATGGTAAGATATAATATTCATTGCGAAGTGTTATGCATTCCTCGTCTACGCTTCAAATGAACGTAAATGCGACACTTCCTTGCAAGGAAATAGCGTTTGCAGATGCCTACGTATCGAAGCAATAGAGTTCAAATGCTTCTTAAAACGAGATATTGCATCTCATATCTATGTTTCAGGGCAAGATATAATATGATTTGCGAAGTGTCATGTATTCCTCGTCTACACTTCAAATGAATGTGAATGCGACACTTCCTCGCTAGGAAATGGCGTTTGCAGATGTCTAGGTATCGTAGCAATAGTTTTCTAATGCTTCCTAAAACGCGATATCGCATCTCATTTCTGTGTTTCATGGTAAGATATAATATGATTTGCGACGTGTTATGTATTCCTCGTCTACACTTCAAATGAATGTAAATGCGACACTTCCTTGCAAGGAAATAGCGTTTGCAGATATCTACGTATCGAAGCAATAGAGTTCAAATGCTTCTTAAAACGAGATATTGCATCTCATATCTATGTTTCATGATAAGATATAATATTCATTACGAAGTGTTATGCATTCCTGGTCTACGATTCAAATGAATGTAAATGCGACACTTCCTTGCAAGGAAATAGCGTTTGCAGATGTCTACGTATCGACGCAATAGAGTTCAAATGCTTCTTAAAACGAGATATTGCATCTCATATCTATGTTTCATGATAAGATATAATATTCATTGCGCAGTGTTATGCATTCCTCGTCTACGATTCAAATGAACGTAAATGCGACACTTCCTTGCAAGGAAATAGCGTTTGCAGATGTCTACGTATCGAAGCAATAGAGATCAGATGCTTCTTAAAACGAGATATTGCATCTCATATCTATGTTTCATGATAAGATATAATACTCATTGCGAAGTGTTATGCATTCCTCGTTTACGATTCAAATGAATGTAAATGCGACACTTCCTTGCAAGGAAATAGCGTCTGCAGATGTCTAGGTATCGTAGCAATAGTGTTCTAATGCTTCTTAAAACGAGATATTGCATCCCATATCTATGTCTCATGATAAGATATAATATTCATTGCGAAGTGTTATGCATTCCTCGTCTACGATTCAAATGAATGTAAATGCGACATTTCCTTGCTAGGAAATAGCGTCTGCAGATGTCTAGGTATCGTAGCGATAGAGTTCTAATGCTACTTAAAACGCGATACCGCATCTCATTTCTATGTTTCATGGTAAGATATATTATGATTTGCGAAGTGTAGTGTATTCCTCGTCTACGATTCAAATTAATGTAAATGCGACACTTCCTTGCAAAGAAATAGCGTTTGCAGATGCCTACGTATAGAAGCAATTGAGTTCAAATGCTTCTTAAAACGAGATATTGCATCTCATATCTATGTTTCATGATAAGATATAATATTCATTGCGAAGTGTTATGCATTCCTCGTCTACGATTCAAGCGAATGTAAATGCGACACTTCCTTGCAAGGAAATAGCGTCTGCAGATGTCTAGGTATCGTAGCAATAGTGTTCTAATGCTTCTTAAAACGAGATATCGCATCTCATTTCTATGTTTCATGGTAAGGTATAATATGATTTGGGATGTGTTATGTATTCCTCGTCTACACTTCAAATGAATGTGAATGCGACACTTCCTTGCTAGGAAATTGCGTCTGCAGATGTCTATCTATCGTAGCAATAGAGTTCTAATGCTTCTTAAAACGCGATATCGCATCTCATTTCTATGTTTCATGGTAAGATATATTATGATTTGCGAAGTGTAGTGTATTCCTCGTCTACGATTCAAATTAATGTAAATGCGACACTTCCTTGCAAAGAAATAGCGTTTGCAGATGCCTACGTATAGAAGCAATTGAGTTCAAATGCTTCTTAAAACGAGATATTGCATCTCATATCTATGTTTCATGATAAGATATAATATTCATTGCGAAGTGTTATGCATTCCTCGTCTACGATTCAAGCGAATGTAAATGCGACACTTCCTTGCAAGGAAATAGCGTCTGCAGATGTCTAGGTATCGTAGCAATAGTGTTCTAATGCTTCTTAAAACGAGATATCGCATCTCATTTCTATGTTTCATGGTAAGGTATAATATGATTTGGGATGTGTTATGTATTCCTCGTCTACACTTCAAATGAATGTGAATGCGACACTTCCTTGCTAGGAAATTGCGTCTGCAGATGTCTATCTATCGTAGCAATAGAGTTCTAATGCTTCTTAAAACGCGATATCGCATCTCATTTCTATGTTTCATGGTAAGATATAATATTCATTGCGAAGTGTTATGCATTCCTCGTCTACGCTTCAAATGAACGTAAATGCGACACTTCCTTGCAAGGAAATAGCGTTTGCAGATGCCTACGTATCGAAGCAATAGAGTTCAAATGCTTCTTAAAACGAGATATTGCATCTCATATCTATGTTTCATAATGAGATATAATATTCATTGCGAAGTGTTATGCATTCCTCGTCTACGATTCAAATGAATGTAAATGCGACACTTCCTTGCAAGGAAATAGCGTTTGCAGATGTCTACGTAACGTAGCAATAGATTTCTAATGCTTCTTAAATCGCGATATCGCATCTCATTTCTATGTTTCAGGGCAAGATATAATATGATTTGCGAAGTGTCATGTATTCCTCGTCTACACTTCAAATGAATGTGAATGCGACACTTCCTCGCTAGGAAATGGCGTTTGCAGATGTCTAGGTATCGTAGCAATAGTTTTCTAATGCTTCCTAAAACGCGATATCGCATCTCATTTCTGTGTTTCATGGTAAGATATAATATGATTTGCGACGTGTTATGTATTCCTCGTCTACACTTCAAATGAATGTAAATGCGACACTTCCTTGCAAGGAAATAGCGTTTGCAGATATCTACGTATCGAAGCAATAGAGTTCAAATGCTTCTTAAAACGAGATATTGCATCTCATATCTATGTTTCATGATAAGATATAATATTCATTACGAAGTGTTATGCATTCCTGGTCTACGATTCAAATGAATGTAAATGCGACACTTCCTTGCAAGGAAATAGCGTTTGCAGATGTCTACGTATCGACGCAATAGAGTTCAAATGCTTCTTAAAACGAGATATTGCATCTCATATCTATGTTTCATGATAAGATATAATATTCATTGCGCAGTGTTATGCATTCCTCGTCTACGATTCAAATGAACGTAAATGCGACACTTCCTTGCAAGGAAATAGCGTTTGCAGATGTCTACGTATCGAAGCAATAGAGTTCAGATGCTTCTTAAAACGAGATATTGCATCTCATATCTATGTTTCATGATAAGATATAATATTCATTGCGAAGTGTTATGCATTCCTCGTCTACGATTCAAATGAATGTAAACGCGACACTTCCTTGCAAGGAAATAGCGTTTGCAGATGTCTACGTAACGTAGCAGTAGAGTTAAAATGCTTCTTAAAACGAGATATTGCATCTCATATCTATGTTTCATGATAAGATATAATACTCATTGCGAAGTGTTATGCATTCCTCGTCTACGATTCAAATGAATGTAAATGCGACACTTCCTTGCAAGGAAATAGCGTCTGCAGATGTCTAGGTATCGTAGCAATAGTGTTCTAATGCTTCTTAAAACGAGATATTGCATCTCATATCTATGTCTCATGATAAGATATAATATTCATTGCGAAGTGTTATGCATTCCTCGTCTACGATTCAAATGAATGTAAATGCGACACTTCCTTGCAAGGAAATAGCGTCTGCAGATGTCTAGGTATCGTAGCAATAGTGTTCTAATGCTTCTTAAAACGAGATATTGCATCTCATATCTATGTTTCATGATAAGATATAATAGTCATTGCGAAGTGTTATGCATTCCTCGTCTACGATTCAAATGAAAGTAAATGCGACACTTCCTTGCAAGGAAATAGAGTTTGCAGATGTCTACGTATCGTAGCAATAGAGTTCATATGATTCTTAAAACGCGATATCGCATCTCATTTCTATGTTTCATGGTAAGATATAACATGATTTGCGAAGTGTTATGTATTCCTCGTCTACACTTCAAATGAATGTGAATGCGACACTTCCTCGCTAGGAAATGGCGTTTGCAGATGTCTACGTATCGTAGCAATAGTTTTCTAATGCTTCCTAAACCGCGATATCGCATCTCATTTCTGTGTTTCATGGTAAGATATAACACGATTTGCGAAGTGTTATGCATTCCTCGTCTACGCTTCAAATGAACGTAAATGCGACACTTCCTTGCAAGGAAATAGCGTTTGCAGATGCCTACGTATCGAAGCAATAGAGTTCAAATGCTTCTTAAAACGAGATATTGCATCTCATATCTATGTTTCATAATAAGATATAATATTCATTGCGAAGTGTTATGCATTCCTCGTCTACGATTCAAATGAATGTAAATGCGACACTTCCTTGCAAGGAAATAGCGTTTGCAGATGTCTACGTAATGTAGCAATAGATATCTAATGCTTCTTAAAACGCCATATCGCATCTCATTTCTATGTTTCAGGGTAAGATATAATATGATTTGCGAAGTGTCATGTATTCCTCGTCTACACTTCAAATGAATGTAAATGCGACATTTCCTTGCTAGGAAATAGCGTCTGCAGATGTCTAGGTATCGTAGCGATAGAGTTCTAATGCTACTTAAAACGCGATACCGCATCTCATTTCTATGTTTCATTGTAAGATATAATATGATTTGCGAAGTGTAATGTATTCCTCGTCTACGATTCAAATTAATGTAAATGCGACACTTCCTTGCAAAGAAATAGCGTTTGCAGATGTCTACGTATCGTAGCAATAGTTTTCTAATGCTTCCTAAAACGCGATATCGCATCTCATTTCTGTGTTTCATGGTAAGATATAACACGATTTGCGAAGTGTTATGTATTCCTCGTCTACACTTCAAATGAATGTAAATGCGACACTTCCTTGCTAGGAAATAGCGTTTGCAGATGTCTACGTATCGTAGCAATAGATTTCTAATGCTTCTTAAAACGCGATATCGCATCTCATTTCTATGTTTCATGGTAAGATATAATATTCATTGCGAAGTGTTATGCATTCCTCGTCTACGCTTCAAATGAACGTAAATGCGACACTTCCTTGCAAGGAAATGGCGTTTGCAGATGTCTACGTAACGTTGCAATAGATTTCTAATGCTTCTTAAAACGCGATATCGCATCTCATTTCTATGTTTCAGGGTAAGATATAATATGATTTGCGAAGTGTCATGTATTCCTCGTCTACACTTCAAATGAATGTAAATGCGACATTTCCTTGCTAGGAAATAGCGTCTGCAGATGTCTAGGTATCGTAGCGATAGAGTTCTAATGCTACTTAAAACGCGATACCGCATCTCATTTCTATGTTTCATGGTAAGATATAATATGATTTGCGAAGTGTAATGTATTCCTCGTCTACGATTCAAATTAATGTAAATGCGACACTTCCTTGCAAAGAAATAGCGTTTGCAGATGTCTACGTATCGTAGCAAAAGAATTCTTATGATTCTTAAAACGCGATATTGCATCTCATTTCTATGTTTCATGGTAAGGTATAATATGATTTGCGAAGTGTCATGTATTCCTCGTCTGCACTTCAAATGAATGTAATTGCGACACTTGCTTGCAAGGAAATAGCGTTTGCAGATGTCTCCGTATCGTAGCAATAGAGTTCTTATGATTCTTAAAACGCGATACCGCATCTCATTTCTATGTTTCATGGTAAGATATAATATGATATGCGAAGTGTCATGTATTCCTCGTCTACACTTCAAATGAATGTAAATGCGACACTTCCTTGCTAGGAAATAGCGTCTGAAGATGTCTAGGTATCGTAGCAATAGAGTTCTAATGCTTCTTAAAACGCGATATCGCATCTCATTTCTATGTTTCATGGTAAGATATAATATGATTTGCGAAGTGTTATGTATTCCTCGTCTACACTTCAAATGAATGTAAATGCGACACTTCCTTGCAAGGAAATAGCGTTTGCACATATCTACGTATCGAAGCAATAGAGTTCAAATGCTTCTTAAAACGAGATATTGCATCTCATATCTATGTTTCATGATAAGATATAATATTCATTACGAAGTGTTATGCATTCCTGGTCTACGATTCAAATGAATGTAAATGCGACACTTCCTTGCAAGGAAATAGCGTTTGCAGATGTCTACGTATCGAAGCAATAGAGTTCAAATGCTTCTTAAAACGAGATATTGCATCTCATATCTATGTTTCATGATAAGATATAATATTCATTGCGAAGTGTTATGCATTCCTCGTCTACGATTCAAGTGAAAGTAAATGCGACACTTCCTTGCAAGGAAATAGAGTTTGCAGATGTCTACGTATCGTAGCAATAGAGTTCATATGATTCTTAAAACGCGATGTCGCATCTCATTTCTATGTTTCATGGTAAGATATAACATGATTTGCGAAGTGTTATGTATTCCTCGTCTACACTTCAAATGAATGTGAATGCGACACTTCCCCGCTAGGAAATGGCGTTTGCAGATGTCTACGTATCGTAGCAATAGTTTTCTAATGCTTCCTAAAACGCGATATCGCATCTCATTTCTGTGTTTCATGGTAAGATATAACATGATTTGCGAAGTGTTATGTATTCCTCGTCTACACTTCAAATGAATGTGAATGCGACACTTCCTCGCTAGGAAATGGCGTTTGCAGATGTCTACGTATCGTAGCAATAGTTTTCTAATGCTTCCTAAACCGCGATATCGCATCTCATTTCTGTGTTTCATGGTAAGATATAACACGATTTGCGAAGTGTTATGCATTCCTCGTCTACGCTTCAAATGAACGTAAATGCGACACTTCCTTGCAAGGAAATAGCGTTTGCAGATGCCTACGTATCGAAGCAATAGAGTTCAAATGCTTCTTAAAACGAGATATTGCATCTCATATCTATGTTTCATAATAAGATATAATATTCATTGCGAAGTGTTATGCATTCCTCGTCTACGATTCAAATGAATGTAAATGCGACACTTCCTTGCAAGGAAATAGCGTTTGCAGATGTCTACGTAACGTAGCAATAGATTTCTAATGCTTCTTAAAACGCGATATCGCATCTCATTTCTATGTTTCAGGGTAAGATATAATATGATTTGCGAAGTGTCATGTATTCCTCGTCTACACTTCAAATGAATGTAAATGCGACATTTCCTTGCTAGGAAATAGCGTCTGCAGATGTCTAGGTATCGTAGCGATAGAGTTCTAATGCTACTTAAAACGCGATACCGCATCTCATTTCTATGTTTCATTGTAAGATATAATATGATTTGCGAAGTGTAATGTATTCCTCGTCTACGATTCAAATTAATGTAAATGCGACACTTCCTTGCAAAGAAATAGCGTTTGCAGATGTCTACGTATCGTAGCAGTAGATTTCTAATGCTTCTTAAAACGCGATACCGCATCTCATTTCTATGTTTCATGGTAAGATATATTATGATTTGCGAAGTGTAATGTGTTCCTCGTCTACGATTCAAATTAATGTAAATGCGACACTTCCTTGCAAAGAAATAGCGTTTGCAGATGCCTACGTATCGAAGCAATTGAGTTCAAATGCTTCTTAATACGAGATATTGCATCTCATATCTATGTTTCATGATAAGATATAATATTCATTGCGAAGTGTTATGCATTCCTCGTCTACGATTTAAATGAATGTAAATGCGACACTTCCTTGCAAGGAAATAGCGTCTGCAGATGTCTAGGTATCGTAGCAATAGAGTTCATATGATTCTTAAAACGCGATATCGCATCTCATTTCTATGTTTCATGGTATGATATAACATGATTTGCGAAGTGTTATGTATTCCTCGTCTACACTTCAAATGAATGTGAATGCGACACTTCCTCGCTAGGAAATGGCGTTTGCAGATGTCTACGTATCGTAGCAATAGTTTTCTAATGCTTCCTAAACCGCGATATCGCATCTCATTTCTGTGTTTCATGGTAAGATATAACACGATTTGCGAAGTGTTATGCATTCCTCGTCTACGCTTCAAATGAACGTAAATGCGACACTTCCTTGCAAGGAAATAGCGTTTGCAGATGCCTACGTATCGAAGCAATAGAGTTCAAATGCTTCTTAAAACGAGATATTGCTTCTCATATCTATGTTTCATGATAAGATATAATATTCATTACGAAGTGTTATGCATTCCTGGTCTACGATTCAAATGAATGTAAATGCGACACTTCCTTGCAAGGAAATAGCGTTTGCAGATGTCTACGTATCGAAGCAATAGAGTTCATATGATTCTTAAAACGCGATATCGCATCTCAATTCTATGTTTCATGGTAAGATATAACAGGATTTGCGAAGTGTTATGTATTCCTCGTCTACACTTCAAATGAATGTGAATGCGACACTTCCTCGCTAGGAAATGGCGTTTGCAGATGTCTACGTATCGTAGCAATAGAGTTCTTATGATTCTTAAAACGCGATATCGCATCTCATTTCTATGTTTCATGGTAAGATATAATATGATTTGCGAAGTGTTATGTATTCCTCGTCTACACTTCAAATGAATGTGAATGCGACACTTCCTTGCAAAGAAATAGCGTTTGCAGATGTCTACGTATCGTAGCAATAGATTTCTTATGATTCTTAAAACGCGATATTGCATCTCATTTCTATGTTTCATGGTAAGGTATAATATGATTTGCGAAGTGTCATGTATTCCTCGTCTGCACTTCAAATGAATGTAAATGCGACACTTGCTTGCAAGGAAATAGCATTTGCAGATGTCTCCGTATCGTAGCAATAGAGTTCTTATGATTCTTAAAACGCGATATCGCATCTCATTTCTATGTTTCATGGTAAGATATAATATGATTTGCGAAGTGTTATGTATTCCTCGTCTACACTTCAAATGAATGTAAATGCGACACTTCCTTGCAAGGAAATAGCGTTTGCACATATCTACGTATCGAAGCAATAGAGTTCAGATGCTTCTTAAAACGAGATATTGCATCTCATATCTATGTTTCATGATAAGATATAATATTCATTACGAAGTGTTATGCATTCCTGGTCTACGATCCAAATGAATGTAAATGCGACACTTCCTTGCAAGGAAATAGCGTTTGCAGATGTCTACGTATCGAAGCAATAGAGTTCAAATGCTTCTTAAAACGAGATATTGCATCTCATATCTATGTTTCATGATAAGATATAATATTCATTGCGAAGTGTTATGCATTCCTCGTCTACGATTCAAATGAAAGTAAATGCGACACTTCCTTGCAAGGAAATAGAGTTTGCAGATGTCTACGTATCGTAGCAATAGAGTTCATATGATTCTTAAAACGCGATATCGCATCTCATTTCTATGTTTCATGGTAAGATATAACATGATTTGCGAAGTGTTATGTATTCCTCGTCTACACTTCAAATGAATGTAAATGCGACACTTCCTTGCAAGGAAATAGCGTTTGCACATATCTACGTATCGAAGCAATAGAGTTCAAATGCTTCTTAAAACGAGATATTGCATCTCATATCTATGTTTCATGATAAGATATAATATTCATTACGAAGTGTTATGCATTCCTGGTCTACGATTCAAATGAATGTAAATGCGACACTTCCTTGCAAGGAAATAGCGTTTGCAGATGTCTACGTATCGAAGCAATAGAGTTCAAATGCTTCTTAAAACGAGATATTGCATCTCATATCTATGTTTCATGATAAGATATAATATTCATTGCGAAGTGTTATGCATTCCACGTCTACGATTCAAATGAAAGTAAATGCGACACTTCCTTGCAAGGAAATAGAGTTTGCAGATGTCTACGTATCGTAGCAATAGAGTTCATATGATTCTTAAAACGCGATATCGCATCTCATTTCTATGTTTCATGGTAAGATATAACATGATTTGCGAAGTGTTATGTATTCCTCGTCTACACTTCAAATGAATGTGAATGCGACACTTCCTCGCTACGAAATGGCGTTTGCAGATGTCTACGTATCGTAGCAATAGTTTTCTAATGCTTCCTAAAACGCGATATCGCATCTCATTTCTGTGTTTCATGGTAAGATATAACACGATTTGCGAAGTGTTATGTATTCCTCGTCAACACTTCAAATGAATGTAAATGCGACACTTCCTCGCTAGGAAATAGCGTTTGCAGATGTCAACGTATCGTAGCAATAGATTTCTAATGCTTCTTAAAACGCGATATCGCATCTCATTTCTATGTTTCATGGTAAGATATAATATGATTTGCGAAGTGTCATGTATTCCTCGTCTACACTTCAAATGAATGTAAATGCGACATTTCCTTGCTAGGAAATAGCGTCTGCAGATGTCTAGGTATCGTAGCGATAGAGTTCTAATGCTACTTAAAACGCGATACCGCATCTCATTTCTATGTTTCATGGTAAGATATATTATGATTTGCGAAGTGTAATGTATTCCTCGTCTACGATTCAAATTAATGTAAATGCGACACTTCCTTGCAAAGAAATAGCGTTTGCAGATGCCTACGTATCGAAGCAATTGAGTTCAAATGCTTCTTAAAACGATATATTGCATCTCATATCTATGTTTCATGATAAGATATAATATTCATTGCGAAGTGTTATGCATTCCTCGTCTACGATTCAAATGAATGTAAATGCGACACTTCCTTGCATGGAAATAGCGTTTGCAGATGTCTACGTATCTTAGCAATAGAGTTCTTATGATTCTTAAAACGCGATATTGCATCTCATTTCTATGTTTCATGGTAAGATATAATATGATTTGCGAAGTGTTATGTATTCCTCGTCTACACTTCAAATGAATGTGAATGCGACACTTCCTCGCTAGGAAATGGCGTTTGCAGATGTCTACGTATCGTAGCAATAGTTTTCTAATGCTTCCTAAACCGCGATATCGCATCTCATTTCTGTGTTTCATGGTAAGATATAACACGGTTTGCGAAGTGTTATGCATTCCTCGTCTACGCTTCAAATGAACGTAAATGCGACACTTCCTTGCAAGGAAATAGCGTTTGCAGATGCCTACGTATCGAAGCAATAGAGTTCAAATGCTTCTTAAAACGAGATATTGCATCTCATATCTATGTTTCATAATAAGATATAATATTCATTGCGAAGTGTTATGCATTCCTCGTCTACGATTCAAATGAATGTAAATGCGACACTTCCTTGCAAGGAAATAGCGTTTGCAGATGTCTACGTAACGTAGCAATAGATTTCTAATGCTTCTTAAAACGCGATATCGCATCTCATTTCTATGTTTCAGGGTAAGATATAATATGATTTGCGAAGTGTCATGTATTCCTCGTCTACACTTCAAATGAATGTAAATGCGACATTTCCTTGCTAGGAAATAGCGTCTGCAGATGTCTAGGTATCGTAGCGATAGAGTTCTAATGCTACTTAAAACGCGATACCGCATCTCATTTCTATGTTTCATTGTAAGATATAATATGATTTGCGAAGTGTAATGTATTCCTCGTCTACGATTCAAATTAATGTAAATGCGACACTTCCTTGCAAAGAAATAGCGTTTGCAGATGTCTACGTATCGTAGCAGTAGATTTCTAATGCTTCTTAAAACGCGATACCGCATCTCATTTCTATGTTTCATGGTAAGATATATTATGATTTGCGAAGTGTAATGTATTCCTCGTCTACGATTCAAATTAATGTAAATGCGACACTTCCTTGCAAAGAAATAGCGTTTGCAGATGCCTACGTATCGAAGCAATTGAGTTCAAATGCTTCTTAAAACGAGATATTGCATCTCATATCTATGTTTCATGATAAGATATAATATTCATTGCGAAGTGTTATGCATTCCTCGTCTACGATTCAAATGAATGTAAACGCGACACTTCCTTGCAAGGAAATAGCGTCTGCAGATGTCTAGGTATCGTAGCAATAGTGTTCTAATGCTTCTTAAAACGAGATATTGCATCTCATATCTATGTTTCATGATAAGATATAATAGTCATTGCGAAGTGTTATGCATTCCTCGTGTACGATTCAAATGAAAGTAAATGCGACACTTCCTTGCAAGGAAATAGAGTTTGCAGATGTCTACGTATCGTAGCAATAGAGTTCATATGATTCTTAAAACGCGATATCGCATCTCATTTCTATGTTTCATGGTAAGATATAACATGATTTGCGAAGTGTTATGTATTCCTCGTCTACACTTCAAATGAATGTGAATGCGACACTTCCTCGCTAGGAAATGGCGTTTGCAGATGTCTACGTATCGTAGCAATAGTTTTCTAATGCTTCCTAAACCGCGATATCGCATCTCATTTCTGTGTTTCATGGTAAGATATAACACGATTTGCGAAGTGTTATGCATTCCTCGTCTACGCTTCAAATGAACGTAAATGCGACACTTCCTTGCAAGGAAATAGCGTTTGCAGATGCCTACGTATCGAAGCAATAGAGTTCAAATGCTTCTTAAAACGAGATATTGCATCTCATATCTATGTTTCATAATAAGATATAATATTCATTGCGAAGTGTTATGCATTCCTCGTCTACGATTCAAATGAATGTAAATGCGACACTTCCTTGCAAGGAAATAGCGTTTGCAGATGTCTACGTAACGTAGCAATAGATTTCTAATGCTTCTTAAAACGCGATATCGCATCTCATTTCTATGTTTCAGGGTAAGATATAATATGATTTGCGAAGTGTCATGTATTCCCCGTCTACACTTCAAATGAATGTAAATGCGACATTTCCTTGCTAGGAAATAGCGTCTGCAGATGTCTAGGTATCGTAGCGATAGAGTTCTAATGCTACTTAAAACGCGATACCGCATCTCATTTCTATGTTTCATTGTAAGATATAATATGATTTGCGAAGTGTAATGTATTCCTCGTCTACGATTCAAATTAATGTAAATGCGACACTTCCTTGCAAAGAAATAGCGTTTGCAGATGCCTACGTATCGAAGCAATTGAGTTCAAATGCTTCTTAAAACGAGATATTGCATCTCATATCTATGTTTCATGATAAGATATAATATTCATTGCGAAGTGTTATGCATTCCTCGTCTACGATTCAAATGAATGTAAACGCGACACTTCCTTGCAAGGAAATAGCGTCTGCAGATGTCTAGGTATCGTAGCAATAGTGTTCTAATGCTTCTTAAAACGAGATATTGCATCTCATATCTATGTTTCATGATAAGATATAATAGTCATTGCGAAGTGTTATGCATTCCTCGTGTACGATTCAAATGAAAGTAAATGCGACACTTCCTTGCAAGGAAATAGAGTTTGCAGATGTCTACGTATCGTAGCAATAGAGTTCATATGATTCTTAAAACGCGATATCGCATCTCATTTCTATGTTTCATGGTAAGATATAACATGATTTGCGAAGTGTTATGTATTCCTCGTCTACACTTCAAATGAATGTGAATGCGACACTTCCTCGCTAGGAAATGGCGTTTGCAGATGTCTACGTATCGTAGCAATAGTTTTCTAATGCTTCCTAAACCGCGATATCGCATCTCATTTCTGTGTTTCATGGTAAGATATAACACGATTTGCGAAGTGTTATGCATTCCTCGTCTACGCTTCAAATGAACGTAAATGCGACACTTCCTTGCAAGGAAATAGCGTTTGCAGATGCCTACGTATCGAAGCAATAGAGTTCAAATGCTTCTTAAAACGAGATATTGCATCTCATATCTATGTTTCATAATAAGATATAATATTCATTGCGAAGTGTTATGCATTCCTCGTCTACGATTCAAATGAATGTAAATGCGACACTTCCTTGCAAGGAAATAGCGTTTGCAGATGTCTACGTAACGTAGCAATAGATTTCTAATGCTTCTTAAAACGCGATATCGCATCTCATTTCTATGTTTCAGGGTAAGATATAATATGATTTGCGAAGTGTCATGTATTCCCCGTCTACACTTCAAATGAATGTAAATGCGACATTTCCTTGCTAGGAAATAGCGTCTGCAGATGTCTAGGTATCGTAGCGATAGAGTTCTAATGCTACTTAAAACGCGATACCGCATCTCATTTCTATGTTTCATTGTAAGATATAATATGATTTGCGAAGTGTAATGTATTCCTCGTCTACGATTCAAATTAATGTAAATGCGACACTTCCTTGCAAAGAAATAGCGTTTGCAGATGTCTACGTATCGTAGCAGTAGATTTCTAATGCTTCCAAAAACGCGATACTGCATCTCATTTCTATGTTTCATGGTAAGATATATTATGATTTGCGAAGTGTAATGTATTCCTCGTCTACGATTCAAATTAATGTAAATGCGACACTTCCTTGCAAAGAAGTAGCGTTTGCAGATGCCTACGTATCGAAGCAATTGAGTTCAAATGCTTCTTAAAACGAGATATTGCATCTCATATCTATGTTTCATGATAAGATATAATATTCACTGCGAAGTGTTATGCATTCCTCGTCTACGATTCAAATTAATGTAAATGCGACACTTCCTTGCAAGAAATAGCGTCTGCAGATGTCTAGGTATCGTAGCAATAGTGTTCTAATGCTTCTTAAAACGAGATATTGCATCTCATATCTATGTTTCATGATAAGATATAATAGTCATTGCGAAGTGTTATGCATTCCTCGTCTACGATTCAAATGAAAGTAAATGCGACACTTCCTTGCAAGGAAATAGAGTTTGCAGATGTCTACGTATCGTAGCAATAGAGTTCTAATGCTTCTTAAAACGCGATATCGCATCTCATTTCTATGTTTCATGGTAAGATATAATATGATTTGCGAAGTGTTATGTATTCCTCGTCTACACTTCAAATGAATGTAAATGCGACACTTCCTTGCAAGGAAATAGCGTTTGCACATATCTACGTATCGAAGCAATAGAGTTCAAATGCTTCTTAAAACGAGATATTGCATCTCATATCTATGTTTCATGATAAGATATAATATTCATTACGAAGTGTTATGCATTCCTGGTCTACGATTCAAATGAATGTAAATGCGACACTTCCTTGCAAGGAAATAGCGTTTGCAGATGTCTACGTATCGAAGCAATAGAGTTCAAATGCTTCTTAAAACGAGATATTGCATCTCATATCTATGTTTCATGATAAGATATAATATTCATTACGAAGTGTTATGCATTCCTGGTCTACGATTCAAATGAATGTAAATGCGACACTTCCTTGCAAGGAAATAGCGTTTGCAGATGTCTACGTATCGAAGCAATAGAGTTCAAATGCTTCTTAAAACGAGATATTGCATCTCATATCTATGTTTCATGATAAGATATAATATTCATTGCGAAGTGTTATGCATTCCTCGTCTACACTTCAAATGAATGTGAATGCGACACTTCCTCGCTAGGAAATGGCGTTTGCAGATGTCTACGTATCGTAGCAATAGTTTTCTAATGCTTCCTAAAACGCGATATCGCATCTCATTTCTATGTTTCATGGTAAGATATAACATGATTTGCGAAGTGTTATGTATTCCTCGTCTACACTTCAAATGAATGTGAATGCGACACTTCCTCGCTAGGAAATGGCGTTTGCAGATGTCTACGTATCGTAGCAATAGATTTCTAATGCTTCTTAAAACGCGATATCGCATCTCATTTCTATGTTTCATGGTAAGATATAATATGATTTGCGAAGTGTCATGTATTCCTCGTCTACACTTCAAATGAATGTAAATGCGACACTTCCTTGCAAGGAAATAGCGTCTGCAGATGTCTAGGTATCGTAGCAATAGTGTTCTAATGCTTCTTAAAACGAGATATTGCATCTCATATCTATGTTTCATGATAAGATATAATAGTCATTGCGAAGTGTTATGCATTCCTCGTCTACGATTCAAATGAAAGTAAATGCGACACTTCCTTGCAAGGAAATAGGGTTTGCAGATGTCTACGTATCGTAGCAATAGAGTTCATATGATTCTTAAAACGCGATATCGCATCTCATTTCTATGTTTCATGGTAAGATATAACATGATTTGCGAAGTGTTATGTATTCCTCGTCTACACTTCAAATGAATGTGAATGCGACACTTCCTCGCTAGGAAATGGCGTTTGCAGATGTCTACGTATCGTAGCAATAGTTTTCTAATGCTTCCTAAAACGCGATATCGCATCTCATTTCTGTGTTTCATGGTAAGATATAACACGATTTGCGAAGTGTTATGTATTCCTCGTCTACACTTCAAATGAATGTAAATGCGACACTTCCTTGCTAGGAAATAGCGTTTGCAGATGTCTACGTATCGTAGCAATAGATTTCTAATGCTTCTTAAAACGCGATATCGCATCTCATTTCTATGTTTCATGGTAAGATATAATATTCATTGCGAAGTGTTATGCATTCCTCGTTTACGCTTCAAATGAACGTAAATGCGACACTTCCTTGCAAGGAAATAGCGTTTGCAGATGCCTACGTATCGAAGCAATAGAGTTCAAATGCTTCTTAAAACGAGATATTGCATCTCATATCTATGTTTCATAATAAGATATAATATTCATTGCGAAGTGTTATGCATTTCTCGTCTACGATTCAAATGAATGTAAATGCGACACTTCCTTGCAAGGAAATAGCGTTTGCAGATGTCTACGTATCGTTGCAATAGAGTTCTTATGATTCTTAAAACGCGATATCGCATCTCATTTCTATGTTTCATGGTAAGATATAATATGATATGCGAAGTGTCATGTATTCCTCGTCTACACTTCCAGTGAATGTAAATGCGACACTTCCTTGCATGGAAATAGCGTTTGCAGATGTCTACGTATCGTAGAAATAGAGTTCTTATGATTCTTAAAACGCGATATTGCATCTCATTTCTATGTTTCATGGTAAGGTATAATATGATTTGCGAAGTGTCATGTATTCCTCGTCTGCACTTCAAATGAATGTAAATGCGACACTTGCTTGCAAGGAAATAGCGTTTGCAGATGTCTCCGTATCGTAGCAATAGAGTTCTTATGATTCTTAAAACGCGATATCGCATCTCATTTCTATGTTTCATGGTAAGATATAATATGATATGCGAAGTGTCATGTATTCCTCGTCTACACTTCCAGTGAATGTAAATGCGACACTTCCTTGCTAGGATATAGCGTCTGAAGATGTCTAGGTATCGTAGCAATAGAGTTCTAATGCTTCTTAAAACGCGATATCGCATCTCATTTCTATGTTTCATGGTAAGATATAATATGATTTGCGAAGTGTTATGTATTCCTCGTCTACACTTCAAATGAATGTAAATGCGACACTTCCTTGCTAGGAAATAGCGTCTGCAGATGTCTAGGTATCGTAGCAATAGAGTTCTAATGCTTCTTAAAACGCGATATCGCATCTCATTTCTATGTTTCATGTTAAGATATAATATGATTTGCGAAGTGTCATGTATTCCTCGTTTACACTTCAAATGAATGTAAATGCGACATTTCCTTGCTAGGAAATAGCGTCTGCAGATGTCTAGGTATCGTAGCGATAGAGTTCTAATGCTACTTAAAACGCGATACCGCATCTCATTTCTATGTTTCATGGTAAGATATAATATGATTTGCGAAGTGTAATGTATTCCTCGTCTACGATTCAAATTAATGTAAATACGACACTTCCTTGCAAAGAAATAGCGTTTGCAGATGTCTACGTATCGTAGCAATAGATTTCTTATGATTCTTAAAACGCGATATTGCATCTCATTTCTATGTTTCATGGTAAGGTATAATATGATTTGCGAAGTGTTATGTATTCCTCGTCTACACTTCAAATGAATGTAAATGCGACACTTCCTTGCAAGGAAATAGCGTTTGCACATATCTACGTATCGAAGCAATAGAGTTCAAATGCTTCTTAAAACGAGATATTGCATCTCATATCTATGTTTCATGATAAGATATAATATTCATTACGAAGTGTTATGCATTCCTGGTCTACGATTCAAATGAATGTAAATGCGACACTTCCTTGCAAGGAAATAGCGTTTGCAGATGTCTACGTATCGAAGCAATAGAGTTCAAATGCTTCTTAAAACGAGATATTGCATCTCATATCTATGTTTCATGATAAGATATAATATTCATTACGAAGTGTTATGCATTCCTGGTCTACGATTCAAATGAATGTAAATGCGACACTTCCTTGCAAGGAAATAGCGTTTGCAGATGTCTACGTATCGAAGCAATAGAGTTCAAATGCTTCTTAAAACGAGATATTGCATCTCATATCTATGTTTCATGATAAGATATAATATTCATTGCGAAGTGTTATGCATTCCTCGTCTACACTTCAAATGAATGTGAATGCGACACTTCCTCGCTAGGAAATGGCGTTTGCAGATGTCTACGTATCGTAGCAATAGTTTTCTAATGCTTCCTAAAACGCGATATCGCATCTCATTTCTATGTTTCATGGTAAGATATAACATGATTTGCGAAGTGTTATGTATTCCTCGTCTACACTTCAAATGAATGTGAATGCGACACTTCCTCGCTAGGAAATGGCGTTTGCAGATGTCTACGTATCGTAGCAATAGATTTCTAATGCTTCTTAAAACGCGATACTGCATCTCATTTCTATGTTTCATGGTAAGATATATTATGATTTGCGAAGTGTAATGTATTCCTCGTCTACGATTCAAATTAATGTAAATGCGACACTTCCTTGCAAAGAAGTAGCGTTTGCAGATGCCTACGTATCGAAGCAATTGAGTTCAAATGCTTCTTAAAACGAGATATTGCATCTCATATCTATGTTTCATGATAAGATATAATATTCACTGCGAAGTGTTATGCATTCCTCGTCTACGATTCAAATTAATGTAAATGCGACACTTCCTTGCAAGAAATAGCGTCTGCAGATGTCTAGGTATCGTAGCAATAGTGTTCTAATGCTTCTTAAAACGAGATATTGCATCTCATATCTATGTTTCATGATAAGATATAATAGTCATTGCGAAGTGTTATTCATTCCTCGTCTACGATTCAAATGAAAGTAAATGCGACACTTCCTTGCAAGGAAATAGAGTTTGCAGATGTCTACGTATCGTAGCAATAGAGTTCTAATGCTTCTTAAAACGCGATATCGCATCTCATTTCTATGTTTCATGGTAAGATATAATATGATTTGCGAAGTGTTATGTATTCCTCGTCTACACTTCAAATGAATGTAAATGCGACACTTCCTTGCAAGGAAATAGCGTTTGCACATATCTACGTATCGAAGCAATAGAGTTCAAATGCTTCTTAAAACGAGATATTGCATCTCATATCTATGTTTCATGATAAGATATAATATTCATTACGAAGTGTTATGCATTCCTGGTCTACGATTCAAATGAATGTAAATGCGACACTTCCTTGCAAGGAAATAGCGTTTGCAGATGTCTACGTATCGAAGCAATAGAGTTCAAATGCTTCTTAAAACGAGATATTGCATCTCATATCTATGTTTCATGATAAGATATAATATTCATTACGAAGTGTTATGCATTCCTGGTCTACGATTCAAATGAATGTAAATGCGACACTTCCTTGCAAGGAAATAGCGTTTGCAGATGTCTACGTATCGAAGCAATAGAGTTCAAATGCTTCTTAAAACGAGATATTGCATCTCATATCTATGTTTCATGATAAGATATAATATTCATTGCGAAGTGTTATGCATTCCTCGTCTACACTTCAAATGAATGTGAATGCGACACTTCCTCGCTAGGAAATGGCGTTTGCAGATGTCTACGTATCGTAGCAATAGTTTTCTAATGCTTCCTAAAACGCGATATCGCATCTCATTTCTATGTTTCATGGTAAGATATAACATGATTTGCGAAGTGTTATGTATTCCTCGTCTACACTTCAAATGAATGTGAATGCGACACTTCCTCGCTAGGAAATGGCGTTTGCAGATGTCTACGTATCGTAGCAATAGATTTCTAATGCTTCTTAAAACGCGATATCGCATCTCATTTCTATGTTTCATGGTAAGATATAATATGATTTGCGAAGTGTCATGTATTCCTCGTCTACACTTCAAATGAATGTAAATGCGACACTTCCTTGCAAGGAAATAGCGTCTGCAGATGTCTAGGTATCGTAGCAATAGTGTTCTAATGCTTCTTAAAACGAGATATTGCATCTCATATCTATGTTTCATGATAAGATATAATAGTCATTGCGAAGTGTTATGCATTCCTCGTCTACGATTCAAATGAAAGTAAATGCGACACTTCCTTGCAAGGAAATAGGGTTTGCAGATGTCTACGTATCGTAGCAATAGAGTTCATATGATTCTTAAAACGCGATATCGCATCTCATTTCTATGTTTCATGGTAAGATATAACATGATTTGCGAAGTGTTATGTATTCCTCGTCTACACTTCAAATGAATGTGAATGCGACACTTCCTCGCTAGGAAATGGCGTTTGCAGATGTCTACGTATCGTAGCAATAGAGTTCTAATGCTTCTTAAAACGCGATATCGCATCTCATTTCTATGTTTCTTGTTAAGATATAATATGATTTGCGAAGTGTCATGTATTCCTCGTTTACACTTCAAATGAATGTAAATGCGACATTTCCTTGCTAGGAAATAGCGTCTGCAGATGTCTAGGTATCGTAGCGATAGAGTTCTAATGCTACTTAAAACGCGATACCGCATCTCATTTCTATGTTTCATGGTAAGATATAATATGATTTGCGAAGTGTAATGTATTCCTCGTCTACGATTCAAATTAATGTAAATACGACACTTCCTTGCAAAGAAATAGCGTTTGCAGATGTCTACGTATCGTAGCAATAGATTTCTTATGATTCTTAAAACGCGATATTGCATCTCATTTCTATGTTTCATGGTAAGGTATAATATGATTTGCGAAGTGTTATGTATTCCTCGTCTACACTTCAAATGAATGTAAATGCGACACTTCCTTGCAAGGAAATAGCGTTTGCACATATCTACGTATCGAAGCAATAGAGTTCAAATGCTTCTTAAAACGAGATATTGCATCTCATATCTATGTTTCATGATAAGATATAATATTCATTACGAAGTGTTATGCATTCCTGGTCTACGATTCAAATGAATGTAAATGCGACACTTCCTTGCAAGGAAATAGCGTTTGCAGATGTCTACGTATCGAAGCAATAGAGTTCAAATGCTTCTTAAAACGAGATATTGCATCTCATATCTATGTTTCATGATAAGATATAATATTCATTACGAAGTGTTATGCATTCCTGGTCTACGATTCAAATGAATGTAAATGCGACACTTCCTTGCAAGGAAATAGCGTTTGCAGATGTCTACGTATCGAAGCAATAGAGTTCAAATGCTTCTTAAAACGAGATATTGCATCTCATATCTATGTTTCATGATAAGATATAATATTCATTGCGAAGTGTTATGCATTCCTCGTCTACACTTCAAATGAATGTGAATGCGACACTTCCTCGCTAGGAAATGGCGTTTGCAGATGTCTACGTATCGTAGCAATAGTTTTCTAATGCTTCCTAAAACGCGATATCGCATCTCATTTCTATGTTTCATGGTAAGATATAACATGATTTGCGAAGTGTTATGTATTCCTCGTCTACACTTCAAATGAATGTGAATGCGACACTTCCTCGCTAGGAAATGGCGTTTGCAGATGTCTACGTATCGTAGCAATAGATTTCTAATGCTTCTTAAAACGCGATATCGCATCTCATTTCTATGTTTCATGGTAAGATATAATATGATTTGCGAAGTGTCATGTATTCCTCGTCTACACTTCAAATGAATGTAAATGCGACACTTCCTTGCAAGGAAATAGCGTCTGCAGATGTCTAGGTATCGTAGCAATAGTGTTCTAATGCTTCCTAAAACGAGATATTGCATCTCATATCTATGTTTCATGATAAGATATAATAGTCATTGCGAAGTGTTATGCATTCCTCGTCTACGATTCAAATGAAAGTAAATGCGACACTTCCTTGCAAGGAAATAGGGTTTGCAGATGTCTACGTATCGTAGCAATAGAGTTCATATGATTCTTAAAACGCGATATCGCATCTCATTTCTATGTTTCATGGTAAGATATAACATGATTTGCGAAGTGTTATGTATTCCTCGTCTACACTTCAAATGAATGTGAATGCGACACTTCCTCGCTAGGAAATGGCGTTTGCAGATGTCTACGTATCGTAGCAATAGTTTTCTAATGCTTCCTAAAACGCGATATCGCATCTCATTTCTGTGTTTCATGGTAAGATATAACACGATTTGCGAAGTGTTATGTATTCCTCGTCTACACTTCAAATGAATGTAAATGCGACACTTCCTTGCTAGGAAATAGCGTTTGCAGATGTCTACGTATCGTAGCAATAGATTTCTAATGCTTCTTAAAACGCGATATCGCATCTCATTTCTATGTTTCATGGTAAGATATAATATTCATTGCGAAGTGTTATGCATTCCTCGTTTACGCTTCAAATGAACGTAAATGCGACACTTCCTTGCAAGGAAATAGCGTTTGCAGATGCCTACGTATCGAAGCAATAGAGTTCAAATGCTTCTTAAAACGAGATATTGCATCTCATATCTATGTTTCATAATAAGATATAATATTCATTGCGAAGTGTTATGCATTTCTCGTCTACGATTCAAATGAATGTAAATGCGACACTTCCTTGCAAGGAAATAGCGTTTGCAGATGTCTACGTATCGTTGCAATAGAGTTCTTATGATTCTTAAAACGCGATATCGCATCTCATTTCTATGTTTCATGGTAAGATATAATATGATTTGCAAAGTGTTATGTATTCCTCGTCTACACTTCAAATGAATGTGAATGCGACACTTCCTTGCATGGAAATAGCGTTTGCAGATGTCTACGTATCGTAGAAATAGAGTTCTTATGATTCTTAAAACGCGATATTGCATCTCATTTCTATGTTTCATGGTAAGGTATAATATGATTTGCGAAGTGTCATGTATTCCTCGTCTGCACTTCAAATGAATGTAAATGCGACACTTGCTTGCAAGGAAATAGCGTTTGCAGATGTCTCCGTATCGTAGCAATAGAGTTCTTATGATTCTTAAAACGCGATATCGCATCTCATTTCTATGTTTCATGGTAAGATATAATATGATATGCGAAGTGTCATGTATTCCTCGTCTACACTTCCAGTGAATGTAAATGCGACACTTCCTTGCTAGGATATAGCGTCTGAAGATGTCTAGGTATCGTAGCAATAGAGTTCTAATGCTTCTTAAAACGCGATATCGCATCTAATTTCTATGTTTCATGGTAAGATATAATATGATTTGCGAAGTGTTATGTATTCCTCGTCTACACTTCAAATGAATGTAAATGCGACACTTCCTTGCTAGGAAATAGCGTCTGCAGATGTCTAGGTATCGTAGCAATAGAGTTCTAATGCTTCTTAAAACGCGATATCGCATCTCATTTCTATGTTTCATGTTAAGATATAATATGATTTGCGAAGTGTCATGTATTCCTCGTTTACACTTCAAATGAATGTAAATGCGACATTTCCTTGCTAGGAAATAGCGTCTGCAGATGTCTAGGTATCGTAGCGATAGAGTTCTAATGCTACTTAAAACGCGATACCGCATCTCATTTCTATGTTTCATGGTAAGATATAATATGATTTGCGAAGTGTAATGTATTCCTCGTCTACGATTCAAATTAATGTAAATACGACACTTCCTTGCAAAGAAATAGCGTTTGCAGATGTCTACGTATCGTAGCAATAGATTTCTTATGATTCTTAAAACGCGATATTGCATCTCATTTCTATGTTTCATGGTAAGGTATAATATGATTTGCGAAGTGTTATGTATTCCTCGTCTACACTTCAAATGAATGTAAATGCGACACTTCCTTGCAAGGAAATAGCGTTTGCACATATCTACGTATCGAAGCAATAGAGTTCAAATGCTTCTTAAAACGAGATATTGCATCTCATATCTATGTTTCATGATAAGATATAATATTCATTACGAAGTGTTATGCATTCCTGGTCTACGATTCAAATGAATGTAAATGCGACACTTCCTTGCAAGGAAATAGCGTTTGCAGATGTCTACGTATCGAAGCAATAGAGTTCAAATGCTTCTTAAAACGAGATATTGCATCTCATATCTATGTTTCATGATAAGATATAATATTCATTACGAAGTGTTATGCATTCCTGGTCTACGATTCAAATGAATGTAAATGCGACACTTCCTTGCAAGGAAATAGCGTTTGCAGATGTCTACGTATCGAAGCAATAGAGTTCAAATGCTTCTTAAAACGAGATATTGCATCTCATATCTATGTTTCATGATAAGATATAATATTCATTGCGAAGTGTTATGCATTCCTCGTCTACACTTCAAATGAATGTGAATGCGACACTTCCTCGCTAGGAAATGGCGTTTGCAGATGTCTACGTATCGTAGCAATAGTTTTCTAATGCTTCCTAAAACGCGATATCGCATCTCATTTCTATGTTTCATGGTAAGATATAACATGATTTGCGAAGTGTTATGTATTCCTCGTCTACACTTCAAATGAATGTGAATGCGACACTTCCTCGCTAGGAAATGGCGTTTGCAGATGTCTACGTATCGTAGCAATAGATTTCTAATGCTTCTTAAAACGCGATATCGCATCTCATTTCTATGTTTCATGGTAAGATATAATATGATTTGCGAAGTGTCATGTATTCCTCGTCTACACTTCAAATGAATGTAAATGCGACACTTCCTTGCAAGGAAATAGCGTCTGCAGATGTCTAGGTATCGTAGCAATAGTGTTCTAATGCTTCTTAAAACGAGATATTGCATCTCATATCTATGTTTCATGATAAGATATAATAGTCATTGCGAAGTGTTATGCATTCCTCGTCTACGATTCAAATGAAAGTAAATGCGACACTTCCTTGCAAGGAAATAGGGTTTGCAGATGTCTACGTATCGTAGCAATAGAGTTCATATGATTCTTAAAACGCGATATCGCATCTCATTTCTATGTTTCATGGTAAGATATAACATGATTTGCGAAGTGTTATGTATTCCTCGTCTACACTTCAAATGAATGTGAATGCGACACTTCCTCGCTAGGAAATGGCGTTTGCAGATGTCTACGTATCGTAGCAATAGTTTTCTAATGCTTCCTAAAACGCGATATCGCATCTCATTTCTGTGTTTCATGGTAAGATATAACACGATTTGCGAAGTGTTATGTATTCCTCGTCTACACTTCAAATGAACGTAAATGCGACACTTCCTTGCAAGGAAATAGCGTTTGCAGATGTCTACGTAACGTAGCAATAGATTTCTAATGCTTCTTAAAACGCGATATCGCATCTCATTTCTATGTTTCAGGGTAAGATATAATATGATTTGCGAAGTGTCATGTATTCCTCGTCTACACTTCAAATGAATGTAAATGCGACATTTCCTTGCTAGGAAATAGCGTCTGCAGATGTCTAGGTATCGTAGCGATAGAGTTCTAATGCTACTTAAAACGCGATACCGCATCTCATTTCTATGTTTCATGGTAAGATATAATATGATTTGCGAAGTGTAATGTATTCCTCGTCTACGATTCAAATTAATGTAAATGCGACACTTCCTTGCAAAGAAATAGCGTTTGCAGATGTCTACGTATCGTAGCAATAGATTTCTTATGATTCTTAAAACGCGATATTGCATCTCATTTCTATGTTTCATGGTAAGGTATAATATGATTTGCGAAGTGTCATGTATTCCTCGTCTGCACTTCAAATGAATGTAAATGCGACACTTGCTTGCAAGGAAATAGCGTTTGCAGATGTCTCCGTATCGTAGCAATAGAGTTCTTATGATTCTTAAAACGCGATATCGCATCTCATTTCTATGTTTCATGGTAAGATATAATATGATATGCGAAGTGTCATGTATTCCTCGTCTACACTTCAAATGAATGTAAATGCGACACTTCCTTGCTAGGAAATAGCGTCTGAAGATGTCTAGGTATCGTAGCAATAGAGTTCTAATGCTTCTTAAAACGCGATATCGCATCTCATTTCTATGTTTCATGGTAAGATATAATATGATTTGCGAAGTGTTATGTATTCCTCGTCTACACTTCAAATGAATGTAAATGCGACACTTCCTTGCAAGGAAATAGCGTTTGCACATATCTACGTATCGAAGCAATAGAGTTCAAATGCTTCTTAAAACGAGATATTGCATCTCATATCTATGTTTCATGATAAGATATAATATTCATTACGAAGTGTTATGCATTCCTGGTCTACGATTCAAATGAATGTAAATGCGACACTTCCTTGCAAGGAAATAGCGTTTGCAGATGTCTACGTATCGAAGCAATAGAGTTCAAATGCTTCTTAAAACGAGATATTGCATCTCATATCTATGTTTCATGATAAGATATAATATTCATTACGAAGTGTTATGCATTCCTGGTCTACGATTCAAATGAATGTAAATGCGACACTTCCTTGCAAGGAATTAGCGTTTGCAGATGTCTACGTATCGAAGCAATAGAGTTCAAATGCTTCTTAAAACGAGATATTGCATCTCATATCTATGTTTCATGATAAGATATAATATTCATTGCGAAGTGTTATGCATTCCTCGTCTACACTTCAAATGAATGTGAATGCGACACTTCCTCGCTAGGAAATGGCGTTTGCAGATGTCTACGTATCGTAGCAATAGTTTTCTAATGCTTCCTAAAACGCGATATCGCATCTCATTTCTATGTTTCATGGTAAGATATAACATGATTTGCGAAGTGTTATGTATTCCTCGTCTACACTTCAAATGAATGTGAATGCGACACTTCCTCGCTAGGAAATGGCGTTTGCAGATGTCTACGTATCGTAGCAATAGATTTCTAATGCTTCTTAAAACGCGATATCGCATCTCATTTCTATGTTTCATGGTAAGATATAATATGATTTGCGAAGTGTCATGTATTCCTCGTCTACACTTCAAATGAATGTAAATGCGACACTTCCTTGCAAGGAAATAGCGTCTGCAGATGTCTAGGTATCGTAGCAATAGTGTTCTAATGCTTCCTAAAACGAGATATTGCATCTCATATCTATGTTTCATGATAAGATATAATAGTCATTGCGAAGTGTTATGCATTCCTCGTCTACGATTCAAATGAAAGTAAATGCGACACTTCCTTGCAAGGAAATAGGGTTTGCAGATGTCTACGTATCGTAGCAATAGAGTTCATATGATTCTTAAAACGCGATATCGCATCTCATTTCTATGTTTCATGGTAAGATATAACATGATTTGCGAAGTGTTATGTATTCCTCGTCTACACTTCAAATGAATGTGAATGCGACACTTCCTCGCTAGGAAATGGCGTTTGCAGATGTCTACGTATCGTAGCAATAGTTTTCTAATGCTTCCTAAAACGCGATATCGCATCTCATTTCTGTGTTTCATGGTAAGATATAACACGATTTGCGAAGTGTTATGTATTCCTCGTCTACACTTCAAATGAATGTAAATGCGACACTTCCTTGCTAGGAAATAGCGTTTGCAGATGTCTACGTATCGTAGCAATAGATTTCTAATGCTTCTTAAAACGCGATATCGCATCTCATTTCTATGTTTCATGGTAAGATATAATATTCATTGCGAAGTGTTATGCATTCCTCGTTTACGCTTCAAATGAACGTAAATGCGACACTTCCTTGCAAGGAAATAGCGTTTGCAGATGCCTACGTATCGAAGCAATAGAGTTCAAATGCTTCTTAAAACGAGATATTGCATCTCATATCTATGTTTCATAATAAGATATAATATTCATTGCGAAGTGTTATGCATTTCTCGTCTACGATTCAAATGAATGTAAATGCGACACTTCCTTGCAAGGAAATAGCGTTTGCAGATGTCTACGTATCGTTGCAATAGAGTTCTTATGATTCTTAAAACGCGATATCGCATCTCATTTCTATGTTTCATGGTAAGATATAATATGATTTGCAAAGTGTTATGTATTCCTCGTCTACACTTCAAATGAATGTGAATGCGACACTTCCTTGCATGGAAATAGCGTTTGCAGATGTCTACGTATCGTAGAAATAGAGTTCTTATGATTCTTAAAACGCGATATTGCATCTCATTTCTATGTTTCATGGTAAGGTATAATATGATTTGCGAAGTGTCATGTATTCCTCGTCTGCACTTCAAATGAATGTAAATGCGACACTTGCTTGCAAGGAAATAGCGTTTGCAGATGTCTCCGTATCGTAGCAATAGAGTTCTTGTGATTCTTAAAACGCGATATCGCATCTCATTTCTATGTTTCATGGTAAGATATAATATGATATGCGAAGTGTCATGTATTCCTCGTCTACACTTCCAGTGAATGTAAATGCGACACTTCCTTGCTAGGATATAGCGTCTGAAGATGTCTAGGTATCGTAGCAATAGAGTTCTAATGCTTCTTAAAACGCGATATCGCATCTAATTTCTATGTTTCATGGTAAGATATAATATGATTTGCGAAGTGTTATGTATTCCTCGTCTACACTTCAAATGAATGTAAATGCGACACTTCCTTGCTAGGAAATAGCGTCTGCAGATGTCTAGGTATCGTAGCAATAGAGTTCTAATGCTTCTTAAAACGCGATATCGCATCTCATTTCTATGTTTCATGTTAAGATATAATATGATTTGCGAAGTGTCATGTATTCCTCGTTTACACTTCAAATGAATGTAAATGCGACATTTCCTTGCTAGGAAATAGCGTCTGCAGATGTCTAGGTATCGTAGCGATAGAGTTCTAATGCTACTTAAAACGCGATACCGCATCTCATTTCTATGTTTCATGGTAAGATATAATATGATTTGCGAAGTGTAATGTATTCCTCGTCTACGATTCAAATTAATGTAAATACGACACTTCCTTGCAAAGAAATAGCGTTTGCAGATGTCTACGTATCGTAGCAATAGATTTCTTATGATTCTTAAAACGCGATATTGCATCTCATTTCTATGTTTCATGGTAAGGTATAATATGATTTGCGAAGTGTTATGTATTCCTCGTCTACACTTCAAATGAATGTAAATGCGACACTTCCTTGCAAGGAAATAGCGTTTGCACATATCTACGTATCGAAGCAATAGAGTTCAAATGCTTCTTAAAACGAGATATTGCATCTCATATCTATGTTTCATGATAAGATATAATATTCATTACGAAGTGTTATGCATTCCTGGTCTACGATTCAAATGAATGTAAATGCGACACTTCCTTGCAAGGAAATAGCGTTTGCAGATGTCTACGTATCGAAGCAATAGAGTTCAAATGCTTCTTAAAACGAGATATTGCATCTCATATCTATGTTTCATGATAAGATATAATATTCATTACGAAGTGTTATGCATTCCTGGTCTACGATTCAAATGAATGTAAATGCGACACTTCCTTGCAAGGAAATAGCGTTTGCAGATGTCTACGTATCGAAGCAATAGAGTTCAAATGCTTCTTAAAACGAGATATTGCATCTCATATCTATGTTTCATGATAAGATATAATATTCATTGCGAAGTGTTATGCATTCCTCGTCTACACTTCAAATGAATGTGAATGCGACACTTCCTCGCTAGGAAATGGCGTTTGCAGATGTCTACGTATCGTAGCAATAGTTTTCTAATGCTTCCTAAAACGCGATATCGCATCTCATTTCTATGTTTCATGGTAAGATATAACATGATTTGCGAAGTGTTATGTATTCCTCGTCTACACTTCAAATGAATGTGAATGCGACACTTCCTCGCTAGGAAATGGCGTTTGCAGATGTCTACGTATCGTAGCAATAGATTTCTAATGCTTCTTAAAACGCGATATCGCATCTCATTTCTATGTTTCATGGTAAGATATAATATGATTTGCGAAGTGTCATGTATTCCTCGTCTACACTTCAAATGAATGTAAATGCGACACTTCCTTGCAAGGAAATAGCGTCTGCAGATGTCTAGGTATCGTAGCAATAGTGTTCTAATGCTTCTTAAAACGAGATATTGCATCTCATATCTATGTTTCATGATAAGATATAATAGTCATTGCGAAGTGTTATGCATTCCTCGTCTACGATTCAAATGAAAGTAAATGCGACACTTCCTTGCAAGGAAATAGGGTTTGCAGATGTCTACGTATCGTAGCAATAGAGTTCATATGATTCTTAAAACGCGATATCGCATCTCATTTCTATGTTTCATGGTAAGATATAACATGATTTGCGAAGTGTTATGTATTCCTCGTCTACACTTCAAATGAATGTGAATGCGACACTTCCTCGCTAGGAAATGGCGTTTGCAGATGTCTACGTATCGTAGCAATAGTTTTCTAATGCTTCCTAAAACGCGATATCGCATCTCATTTCTGTGTTTCATGGTAAGATATAACACGATTTGCGAAGTGTTATGTATTCCTCGTCTACACTTCAAATGAATGTAAATGCGACACTTCCTTGCTAGGAAATAGCGTTTGCAGATGTCTACGTATCGTAGCAATAGATTTCTAATGCTTCTTAAAACGCGATATCGCATCTCATTTCTATGTTTCATGGTAAGATATAATATTCATTGCGAAGTGTTATGCATTCCTCGTTTACGCTTCAAATGAACGTAAATGCGACACTTCCTTGCAAGGAAATAGCGTTTGCAGATGCCTACGTATCGAAGCAATAGAGTTCAAATGCTTCTTAAAACGAGATATTGCATCTCATATCTATGTTTCATAATAAGATATAATATTCATTGCGAAGTGTTATGCATTTCTCGTCTACGATTCAAATGAATGTAAATGCGACACTTCCTTGCAAGGAAATACGTTTGCAGATGTCTACGTATCGTTGCAATAGAGTTCTTATGATTCTTAAAACGCGATATCGCATCTCATTTCTATGTTTCATGGTAAGATATAATATGATTTGCAAAGTGTTATGTATTCCTCGTCTACACTTCAAATGAATGTGAATGCGACACTTCCTTGCATGGAAATAGCGTTTGCAGATGTCTACGTATCGTAGAAATAGTGTTCTTATGATTCTTAAAACGCGATATTGCATCTCATTTCTATGTTTCATGGTAAGGTATAATATGATTTGCGAAGTGTCATGTATTCCTCGTCTGCACTTCAAATGAATGTAAATGCGACACTTGCTTGCAAGGAAATAGCGTTTGCAGATGTCTCCGTATCGTAGCAATAGAGTTCTTATGATTCTTAAAACGCGATATCGCATCTCATTTCTATGTTTCATGGTAAGATATAATATGATATGCGAAGTGTCATGTATTCCTCGTCTACACTTCAAGTGAATGTAAATGCGACACTTCCTTGCTAGGAAATAGCGTCTGAAGATGTCTAGGTATCGTAGCAATAGAGTTCTAATGCTTCTTAAAACGCGTTATCGCATCTCATTTCTATGTTTCATGGTAAGATATAATATGATTTGCGAAGTGTTATGTATTCCTCGTCTACACTTCAAATGAATGTAAATGCGACACTTCCTTGCTAGGAAATAGCGTCTGCAGATGTCTAGGTATCGTAGCAATAGAGTTCTAATGCTTCTTAAAACGCGATATCGCATCTCATTTCTATGTTTCATGGTAAGATATAATATGATTTGCGAAGTGTCATGTATTCCTCGTTTACACTTCAAATGAATGTAAATGCGACATTTCCTTGCTAGGAAATAGCGTCTGCAGATGTCTAGGTATCGTAGCGATAGAGTTCTAATGCTACTTAAAACGCGATACCGCATCTCATTTCTATGTTTCATGGTAAGATATAATATGATTTGCGAAGTGTAATGTATTCCTCGTCTACGATTCAAATTAATGTAAATACGACACTTCCTTGCAAAGAAATAGCGTTTGCAGATGTCTACGTATCGTAGCAATAGATTTCTTATGATTCTTAAAACGCGATATCGCATCTCATTTCTATGTTTCATGGTAAGATATAATATGATTTGCGAAGTGTCATGTATTCCTCGTCTACACTTCAAATGAATGTAAATGCGACATTTCCTTGCTAGGAAATAGCGTCTGCAGATGTCTAGGTATCGTAGCGATAGAGTTCTAATGCTACTTAAAACGCGATACCGCATCTCATTTCTATGTTTCATGGTAAGATATATTATGATTTGCGAAGTGTAATGTATTCCTCGTCTACGATTCAAATTAATGTAAATGCGACACTTCCTTGCAAAGAAATAGCGTTTGCAGATGCCTACGTATCGAAGCAATTGAGTTCAAATGCTTCTTAAAACGAGATATTGCATCTCATATCTATGTTTCATGATAAGATATAATATTCATTGCGAAGTGTTATGCATTCCTCGTCTACGATTCAAATGAATGTAAATGCGACACTTCCTTGCATGGAAATAGCGTTTGCAGATGTCTACGTATCGTAGCAATAGAGTTCTTATGATTCTTAAAACGCGATATTGCATCTCATTTCTATGTTTCATGGTAAGATATAATATGATTTGCGAAGTGTTATGTATTCCTCGTCTACACTTCAAATGAATGTGAATGCGACACTTCCTCGCTAGGAAATGGCGTTTGCAGATGTCTACGTATCGTAGCAATAGTTTTCTAATGCTTCCTAAACCGCGATATCGCATCTCATTTCTGTGTTTCATGGTAAGATATAACACGGTTTGCGAAGTGTTATGCATTCCTCGTCTACGCTTCAAATGAACGTAAATGCGACACTTCCTTGCAAGGAAATAGCGTTTGCAGATGCCTACGTATCGAAGCAATAGAGTTCAAATGCTTCTTAAAACGAGATATTGCATCTCATATCTATGTTTCATAATAAGATATAATATTCATTGCGAAGTGTTATGCATTCCTCGTCTACGATTCAAATGAATGTAAATGCGACACTTCCTTGCAAGGAAATAGCGTTTGCAGATGTCTACGTAACGTAGCAATAGATTTCTAATGCTTCTTAAAACGCGATATCGCATCTCATTTCTATGTTTCAGGGTAAGATATAATATGATTTGCGAAGTGTCATGTATTCCTCGTCTACACTTCAAATGAATGTAAATGCGACATTTCCTTGCTAGGAAATAGCGTCTGCAGATGTCTAGGTATCGTAGCGATAGAGTTCTAATGCTACTTAAAACGCGATACCGCATCTCATTTCTATGTTTCATTGTAAGATATAATATGATTTGCGAAGTGTAATGTATTCCTCGTCTACGATTCAAATTAATGTAAATGCGACACTTCCTTGCAAAGAAATAGCGTTTGCAGATGTCTACGTATCGTAGCAGTAGATTTCTAATGCTTCTTAAAACGCGATACCGCATCTCATTTCTATGTTTCATGGTAAGATATATTATGATTTGCGAAGTGTAATGTATTCCTCGTCTACGATTCAAATTAATGTAAATGCGACACTTCCTTGCAAAGAAATAGCGTTTGCAGATGCCTACGTATCGAAGCAATTGAGTTCAAATGCTTCTTAAAACGAGATATTGCATCTCATATCTATGTTTCATGATAAGATATAATATTCATTGCGAAGTGTTATGCATTCCTCGTCTACGATTCAAATGAATGTAAATGCGACACTTCCTTGCAAGGAAATAGCGTCTGCAGATGTCTAGGTATCGTAGCAATAGTGTTCTAATGCTTCTTAAAACGAGATATTGCATCTCATATCTATGTTTCATGATAAGATATAATAGTCATTGCGAAGTGTTATGCATTCCTCGTGTACGATTCAAATGAAAGTAAATGCGACACTTCCTTGCAAGGAAATAGAGTTTGCAGATGTCTACGTATCGTAGCAATAGAGTTCATATGATTCTTAAAACGCGATATCGCATCTCATTTCTATGTTTCATGGTAAGATATAACATGATTTGCGAAGTGTTATGTATTCCTCGTCTACACTTCAAATGAATGTGAATGCGACACTTCCTCGCTAGGAAATGGCGTTTGCAGATGTCTACGTATCGTAGCAATAGTTTTCTAATGCTTCCTAAACCGCGATATCGCATCTCATTTCTGTGTTTCATGGTAAGATATAACACGATTTGCGAAGTGTTATGCATTCCTCGTCTACGCTTCAAATGAACGTAAATGCGACACTTCCTTGCAAGGAAATAGCGTTTGCAGATGCCTACGTATCGAAGCAATAGAGTTCAAATGCTTCTTAAAACGAGATATTGCATCTCATATCTATGTTTCATAATAAGATATGATATTCATTGCGAAGTGTTATGCATTCCTCGTCTACGATTCAAATGAATGTAAATGCGACACTTCCTTGCAAGGAAATAGCGTTTGCAGATGTCTACGTAACGTAGCAATAGATTTCTAATGCTTCTTAAAACGCGATATCGCATCTCATTTCTATGTTTCAGGGTAAGATATAATATGATTTGCGAAGTGTCATGTATTCCCCGTCTACACTTCAAATGAATGTAGATGCGACATTTCCTTGCTAGGAAATAGCGTCTGCAGATGTCTAGGTATCGTAGCGATAGAGTTCTAATGCTACTTAAAACGCGATACCGCATCTCATTTCTATGTTTCATTGTAAGATATAATATGATTTGCGAAGTGTAATTTATTCCTCGTCTACGATTCAAATTAATGTAAATGCGACACTTCCTTGCAAAGAAATAGCGTTTGCAGATGTCTACGTATCGTAGCAGTAGATTTCTAATGCTTCTTAAAACGCGATACTGCATCTCATTTCTATGTTTCATGGTAAGATATATTATGATTTGCGAAGTGTAATGTATTCCTCGTCTACGATTCAAATTAATGTAAATGCGACACTTCCTTGCAAAGAAGTAGCGTTTGCAGATGCCTACGTATCGAAGCAATTGAGTTCAAATGCTTCTTAAAACGAGATATTGCATCTCATATCTATGTTTCATGATAAGATATAATATTCACTGCGAAGTGTTATGCATTCCTCGTCTACGATTCAAATTAATGTAAATGCGACACTTCCTTGCAAGGAAATAGCGTCTGCAGATGTCTAGGTATCGTAGCAATAGTGTTCTAATGCTTCTTAAAACGAGATATTGCATCTCATATCTATGGTTCATGATAAGATATAATAGTCATTGCGAAGTGTTATGCATTCCTCGTCTACGATTCAAATGAAAGTAAATGCGACACTTCCTTGCAAGGAAATAGAGTTTGCAGATGTCTACGTATCGTAGCAATAGAGTTCATATGATTCTTAAAACGCGATATCGCATCTCATTTCTATGTTTCATGGTAAGATATAACATGATTTGCGAAGTGTTATGTATTCCTCGTCTACACTTCAAATGAATGTGAATGCGACACTTCCTCGCTAGGAAATGGCGTTTGCAGATGTCTACGTATCGTAGCAATAGTTTTCTAATGCTTCCTAAAACGCGATATCGCATCTCATTTCTGTGTTTCATGGTAAGATATAACACGATTTGCGAAGTGTTATGTATTCCTCGTCTACACTTCAAATGAACGTAAATGCGACACTTCCTTGCAAGGAAATAGCGTTTGCAGATGTCTACGTAACGTAGCAATAGATTTCTAATGCTTCTTAAAACGCGATATCGCATCTCATTTCTATGTTTCAGGGTAAGATATAATATGATTTGCGAAGTGTCATGTATTCCTCGTCTACACTTCAAATGAATGTGAATGCGACATTTCCTTGCTAGGAAATAGCGTCTGCAGATGTCTAGGTATCGTAGCGATAGAGTTCTAATGCTACTTAAAACGCGATACCGCATCTCATTTCTATGTTTCATGGTAAGATATAATATGATTTGCGAAGTGTAATGTATTCCTCGTCTACGATTCAAATTAATGTAAATGCGACACTTCCTTGCAAAGAAATAGCGTTTGCAGATGTCTACGTATCGTAGCAATAGATTTCTTATGATTCTTAAAACGCGATATTGCATCTCATTTCTATGTTTCATGGTAAGGTATAATATGATTTGCGAAGTGTCATGTATTCCTCGTCTGCACTTCAAATGAATGTAAATGCGACACTTGCTTGCAAGGAAATAGCGTTTGCAGATGTCTCCGTATCGTAGCAATAGAGTTCTTATGATTCTTAAAACGCGATATCGCATCTCATTTCTATGTTTCATGGTAAGATATAATATGATATGCGAAGTGTCATGTATTCCTCGTCTACACTTCAAATGAATGTAAATGCGACACTTCCTTGCTAGGAAATAGCGTCTGAAGATGTCTAGGTATCGTAGCAATAGAGTTCTAATGCTTCTTAAAACGCGATATCGCATCTCATTTCTATGTTTCATGGTAAGATATAATATGATTTGCGAAGTGTTATGTATTCCTCGTCTACACTTCAAATGAATGTAAATGCGACACTTCCTTGCAAGGAAATAGCGTTTGCACATATCTACGTATCGAAGCAATAGAGTTCAAATGCTTCTTAAAACGAGATATTGCATCTCATATCTATGTTTCATGATAAGATATAATATTCATTACGAAGTGTTATGCATTCCTGGTCTACGATTCAAATGAATGTAAATGCGACACTTCCTTGCAAGGAAATAGCGTTTGCAGATGTCTACGTATCGAAGCAATAGAGTTCAAATGCTTCTTAAAACGAGATATTGCATCTCATATCTATGTTTCATGATAAGATATAATATTCATTGCGAAGTGTTATGCATTCCTCGTCTACACTTCAAATGAATGTGAATGCGACACTTCCTCGCTAGGAAATGGCGTTTGCAGATGTCTACGTATCGTAGCAATAGTTTTCTAATGCTTCCTAAAACGCGATATCGCATCTCATTTCTATGTTTCATGGTAAGATATAACATGATTTGCGAAGTGTTATGTATTCCTCGTCTACACTTCAAATGAATGTGAATGCGACACTTCCTCGCTAGGAAATGGCGTTTGCAGATGTCTACGTATCGTAGCAATAGATTTCTAATGCTTCTTAAAACGCGATATCGCATCTCATTTCTATGTTTCATGGTAAGATATAATATGATTTGCGAAGTGTCATGTATTCCTCGTCTACACTTCAAATGAATGTAAATGCGACACTTCCTTGCAAGGAAATAGCGTCTGCAGATGTCTAGGTATCGTAGCAATAGTGTTCTAATGCTTCTTAAAACGAGATATTGCATCTCATATCTATGTTTCATGATAAGATATAATAGTCATTGCGAAGTGATATGCATTCCTCGTCTACGATTCAAATGAAAGTAAATGCGACACTTCCTTGCAAGGAAATAGGGTTTGCAGATGTCTACGTATCGTAGCAATAGAGTTCATATGATTCTTAAAACGCGATATCGCATCTCATTTCTATGTTTCATGGTAAGATATAACATGATTTGCGAAGTGTTATTTATTCCTCGTCTACACTTCAAATGAATGTGAATGCGACACTTCCTCGCTAGGAAATGGCGTTTGCAGATGTCTACGTATCGTAGCAATAGTTTTCTAATGCTTCCTAAAACGCGATATCGCATCTCATTTCTGTGTTTCATGGTAAGATATAACACGATTTGCGAAGTGTTATGTATTCCTCGTCTACACTTCAAATGAATGTAAATGCGACACTTCCTTGCTAGGAAATAGCGTTTGCAGATGTCTACGTATCGTAGCAATAGATTTCTAATGCTTCTTAAAACGCGATATCGCATCTCATTTCTATGTTTCATGGTAAGATATAATATTCATTGCGAAGTGTTATGCATTCCTCGTTTACGCTTCAAATGAACGTAAATGCGACACTTCCTTGCAAGGAAATAGCGTTTGCAGATGCCTACGTATCGAAGCAATAGAGTTCAAATGCTTCTTAAAACGAGATATTGCATCTCATATCTATGTTTCATAATAAGATATAATATTCATTGCGAAGTGTTATGCATTCCTCGTCTACGATTCAAATGAATGTAAATGCGACACTTCCTTGCAAGGAAATAGCGTTTGCAGATGTCTACGTATCGTAGCAATAGAGTTCTTATGATTCTTAAAACGCGATATTGCATCTCATTTCTATGTTTCATGGTAAGGTATAATATGTTTTGCGAAGTGTCATGTATTCCTCGTCTGCACTTCAAATGAATGTAAATGCGACACTTGCTTGCAAGGAAATTGCGTTTGCAGATGTCTCCGTATCGTAGCAATAGAGTTCTTATGATTCTTAAAACGCGATATCGCATCTCATTTCTATGTTTCATGGTAAGATATAATATGATATGCGAAGTGTCATGTATTCCTCGTCTACACTTCAAATGAATGTAAATGCGACACTTCCTTGCTAGGAAAAAGCGTCTGAAGATGTCTAGGTATCGTAGCAATAGAGTTCTAATGCTTCTTAAAACGCGATATCGCATCTCATTTCTATGTTTCATGGTAAGATATAATATGATTTGCGAAGTGTTATGTATTCCTCGTCTACACTTCAAATGAATGTAAATGCGACACTTCCTTGCAAGGAAATAGCGTTTGCACATATCTACGTATCGAAGCAATAGAGTTCAAATGCTTCTTAAAACGAGATATTGCATCTCATATCTATGTTTCATGATAAGATATAATATTCATTGCAAAGTGTTATGCATTCCTCGCCTACGATTCAAATGAATGTAAATGCGACACTTCCTTGCAAGGAAATAGCGTTTGCAGATGTCTACGTAACGTAGCTGTAGAGTTAAAATGCTTCTTAAAACGCTTCATATTGCATCTCATATCTATGTTTCATGATAAGATATAATATTCATTGCGAAGTGTTATGCATTCCTGGTCTACGATTCAAATGAATGTAAATGCGACACTTCCTTGCAAGGAAATAGCGTTCGCAGATGTCTACGTATCGTAGCAATAGAGTTCTTATGATTCTTAAACGCGATATCGCATCTCATTTCTATGTTTCATGGTAAGATATAATATGATTTGGGATGTGTTATGTATTCCTCGTCTACACTTCAAATGAATGTGAATGCGACACTTCCTTGCTAGGAAATAGCGTCTGAAGATGTCTAGGTATCGTAGCAATAGAGTTCTAATGCTTCTTAAAACGCGATATCGCATCTCATTTCTATGTTTCATGGTAAGATATAATATGATTTGCGAAGTGTTATGTATTCCTCGTCTACACTTCAAATGAATGTAAATGCGACACTTCCTTGCAAGGAAATAGCGTTTGCACATATCTACGTATCGAAGCAATAGAGTTCAAATGCTTCTTAAAACGAGATATTGCATCTCATATCTATGTTTCATGATTAGATATAACATGATTTGCGAAGTGTTATGTATTCCTCGTCTACACTTCAAATGAATGTGAATGCGACACTTCCTCGCTAGGAAATGGCGTTTGCAGATGTCTACGTATCGTAGCAATAGATTTCTAATGCTTCTTAAAACGCGATATCGCATCTCATTTCTATGTTTCATGGTAAGATATAATATGATTTGCGAAGTGTCATGTATTCCTCGTCTACACTTCAAATGAATGTAAATGCGACACTTCCTTGCAAGGAAATAGCGTCTGCAGATGTCTAGGTATCGTAGCAATAGTGTTCTAATGCTTCTTAAAACGAGATATTGCATCTCATATCTATGTTTCATGATAAGATATAATAGTCATTGCGAAGTGATATGCATTCCTCGTCTACGATTCAAATGAAAGTAAATGCGACACTTCCTTGCAAGGAAATAGGGTTTGCAGATGTCTACGTATCGTAGCAATAGAGTTCATATGATTCTTAAAACGCGATATCGCATCTCATTTCTATGTTTCATGGTAAGATATAACATGATTTGCGAAGTGTTATTTATTCCTCGTCTACACTTCAAATGAATGTGAATGCGACACTTCCTCGCTAGGAAATGGCGTTTGCAGATGTCTACGTATCGTAGCAATAGTTTTCTAATGCTTCCTAAAACGCGATATCGCATCTCATTTCTGTGTTTCATGGTAAGATATAACACGATTTGCGAAGTGTTATGTATTCCTCGTCTACACTTCAAATGAATGTAAATGCGACACTTCCTTGCTAGGAAATAGCGTTTGCAGATGTCTACGTATCGTAGCAATAGATTTCTAATGCTTCTTAAAACGCGATATCGCATCTCATTTCTATGTTTCATGGTAAGATATAATATTCATTGCGAAGTGTTATGCATTCCTCGTTTACGCTTCAAATGAACGTAAATGCGACACTTCCTTGCAAGGAAATAGCGTTTGCAGATGCCTACGTATCGAAGCAATAGAGTTCAAATGCTTCTTAAAACGAGATATCGCATCTCATATCTATGTTTCATAATAAGATATAATATTCATTGCGAAGTGTTATGCATTTCTCGTCTACGATTCAAATGAATGTAAATGCGACACTTCCTTGCAAGGAAATAGCGTTTGCAGATGTCTACGTATCGTTGCAATAGAGTTCTTATGATTCTTAAAACGCGATATCGCATCTCATTTCTATGTTTCATGGTAAGATATAATATGATTTGCAAAGTGTTATGTATTCCTCGTCTACACTTCAAATGAATGTGAATGCGACACTTCCTTGCATGGAAATAGCGTTTGCAGATGTCTACGTATCGTAGAAATAGAGTTCTTATGATTCTTAAAACGCGATATTGCATCTCATTTCTATGTTTCATGGTAAGGTATAATATGATTTGCGAAGTGTCATGTATTCCTCGTCTGCACTTCAAATGAATGTAAATGCGACACTTGCTTGCAAGGAAATAGCGTTTGCAGATGTCTCCGTATCGTAGCAATAGAGTTCTTATGATTCTTAAAACGCGATATCGCATCTCATTTCTATGTTTCATGGTAAGATATAATATGATATGCGAAGTGTCATGTATTCCTCGTCTACACTTCAAGTGAATGTAAATGCGACACTTCCTTGCTAGGAAATAGCGTCTGAAGATGTCTAGGTATCGTAGCAATAGAGTTCTAATGCTTCTTAAAACGCGATATCGCATCTCATTTCTATGTTTCATGGTAAGATATAATATGATTTGCGAAGTGTTATGTATTCCTCGTCTACACTTCAAATGAATGTAAATGCGACACTTCCTTGCTAGGAAATAGCGTCTGCAGATGTCTAGGTATCGTAGCAATAGAGTTCTAATGCTTCTTAAAACGCGATATCGCATCTCATTTCTATGTTTCATGGTAAGATATAATATGATTTGCGAAGTGTCATGTATTCCTCGTTTACACTTCAAATGAATGTAAATGCGACATTTCCTTGCTAGGAAATAGCGTCTGCAGATGTCTAGGTATCGTAGCGATAGAGTTCTAATGCTACTTAAAACGCGATACCGCATCTCATTTCTATGTTTCATGGTAAGATATAATATGATTTGCGAAGTGTAATGTATTCCTCGTCTACGATTCAAATTAATGTAAATACGACACTTCCTTGCAAAGAAATAGCGTTTGCAGATGTCTACGTATCGTAGCAATAGATTTCTTATGATTCTTAAAACGCGATATTGCATCTCATTTCTATGTTTCATGGTAAGGTATAATATGATTTGCGAAGTGTCATGTATTCCTCGTCTGCACTTCAAATGAATGTAAATGCGACACTTGCTTGCAAGGAAATAGCGTTTGCAGATGTCTCCGTATCGTAGCAATAGAGTTCTTATGATTCTTAAAACGCGATATCGCATCTCATTTCTATGTTTCATGGTAAGATATAATATGATATGCGAAGTGTCATGTATTCCTCGTCTACACTTCAAATGAATGTAAATGCGACACTTCCTTGCTAGGAAATAGCGTCTGAAGATGTCTAGGTATCGTAGCAATAGAGTTCTAATGCTTCTTAAAACGCGATATCGCATCTCATTTCTATGTTTCATGGTAAGATATAATATGATTTGCGAAGTGTTATGTATTCCTCGTCTACACTTCAAATGAATGTAAATGCGACACTTCCTTGCAAGGAAATAGCGTTTGCACATATCTACGTATCGAAGCAATAGAGTTCAAATGCTTCTTAAAACGAAATATTGCATCTCATATCTATGTTTCATGATAAGATATAATAGTCATTGCGAAGTGTTATGCATTCCTGGTCTACGATTCAAATGAATGTAAATGCGACACTTCCTTGCAAGGAAATAGAGTTTGCAGATGTCTACGTATCGTAGCAATAGAGTTCATATGATTCTTAAAACGCGATATTGCATCTCATTTCTATGTTTCATGGTAAGGTATAATATGATTTGCGAAGTGTCATGTATTCCTCGTCTGCACTTCAAATGAATGTAAATGCGACACTTGCTTGCAAGGAAATAGCGTTTGCAGATGTCTCCGTATCGTAGCAATAGAGTTCTTATGATTCTTAAAACGCGATATCGCATCTCATTTCTATGTTTCATGGTAAGATATAATATGATATGCGAAGTGTCATGTATTCCTCGTCTACACTTCAAATGAATGTAAATGCGACACTTCCTTGCTAGGAAATAGCGTCTGAAGATGTCTAGGTATCGTAGCAATAGATTTCTAATGCTTCTTAAAACGCGATATCGCATCTCATTTCTATGTTTCAGGGTAAGATATAATATGATTTGCGAAGTGTCATGTATTCCTCGTCTACACTTCAAATGAATGTAAATGCGACATTTCCTTGCTAGGAAATAGCGTCTGTAGATGTCTAGGTATCGTAGCGATAGAGTTCTAATGCTACTTAAAACGCGATACCGCATCTCATTTCTATGTTTCATTGTAAGATATACTATGATTTGCGAAGTGTAATGTATTCCTCGTCTACGATTCAAATTAATGTAAATGCGACACTTCCTTGCTAGGAAATAGCGTTTGCAGATGTCTACGTATCGTAGCAATAGATTTCTAATGCTTCTTAAAACGCGATATCGCATCTAATTTCTATGTTTCATGCTAAGATATAATATTCATTGCGAAGTGTTATGCATTCCTCGTCTACGATTCAAATGAATGTAAATGCGACACTTCCTTGCAAGGAAATAGCGTTTGCAGATGTCTCCGTATCGTAGCAATAGAGTTCTTATGATTCTTAAAACGCGATATCGCATCTCATTTCTATGTTTCATGGTAAGATATAATATGATATGCGAAGTGTCATGTATTCCTCGTCTACACTTCAAATGAATGTAAATGCGACACTTCCTTGCTAGGAAATAGCGTCTGAAGATGTCTAGGTATCGTAGCAATAGAGTTCTAATGCTTCTTAAAACGCGATATCGCATCTCATTTCTATGTTTCATGGTAAGATATAATATGATTTGCGAAGTGTTATGTATTCCTCGTCTACACTTCAAATGAATGTAAATGCGACACTTCCTTGCAAGGAAATAGCGTTTGCACATATCTACGTATCGAAGCAATAGAGTTCAAATGCTTCTTAAAACGAGATATTGCATCTCATATCTATGTTTCATGATAAGATATAACATTCATTGCGAAGTGTTATGCATTCCTCGTCTACGATTCAAATGAAAGTAAATGCGACACTTCCTTGCAAGGAAATAGAGTTTGCAGATGTCTACGTATCGTAGCAATAGAGTTCATATGATTCTTAAAACGCGATATCGCATCTCATTTCTATGTTTCATGGTAAGATATAACATGATTTGCGAAGTGTTATGTATTCCTCGTCTACACTTCAAATGAATGTGAATGCGACACTTCCTCGCTAGGAAATGGCGTTTGCAGATGTCTACGTATCGTAGCAATAGTTTTCTAATGCTTCCTAAAACGCGATATCGCATCTCATTTCTGTGTTTCATGGTAAGATATAACACGATTTGCGAAGTGTTATGTATTCCTCGTCTACACTTCAAATGAATGTAAATGCGACACTTCCTTGCTAGGAAATAGCGTTTGCAGATGTCTACGTATCGTAGCAATAGATTTCTAATGCTTCTTAAAACGCGATATCGCATCTCATTTCTATGTTTCATGGTAAGATATAATATGATTTGCGAAGTGTCCTGTATTCCTCGTCTACACTTCAAATGAATGTAAATGCGACATTTCCTTGCTAGGAAATAGCGTCTGCAGATGTCTAGGTATCGTAGCGATAGAGTTCTAATGCTACTTAAAACGCGATACCGCATCTCATTTCTATGTTTCATGGTAAGATATATTATGATTTGCGAAGTGTAATGTATTCCTCGTCTACGATTCAAATTAATGTAAATGCGACACTTCCTTGCAAAGAAATAGCGTTTGCAGATGCCTACGTATCGAAGCAATTGAGTTCAAATGCTTCTTAAAACGTGATATTGCATCTCATATCTATGTTTCATGATAAGATATAATATTCATTGCGAAGTGTTATGCATTCCTCGTCTACGATTCAAATGAATGTAAATGCGACACTTCCTTGCAAGGAAATAGCGTCTGCAGATGTCTAGGTATCGTAGCAATAGTTTTCTAATGCTTCCTAAAACGCGATATCGCATCTCATTTCTGTGTTTCATGGTAAGATATAACACGATTTGCGAAGTGTTATGTATTCCTCGTCTACACTTCAAATGAATGTAAATGCGACACTTCCTTGCAAGGAAATAGCGTTTGCAGATGTCTACGTAACGTAGCAATAGATTTCTAATGCTTCTTAAAACGCGATATCGCATCTCATTTCTATGTTTCAGGGTAAGATATAATATGATTTGCGAAGTGTCATGTATTCCTCGTCTACACTTCAAATGAGTGTAAATGCGACATTTCCTTGCTAGGAAATAGCGTCTGCAGATGTCTAGGTATCGTAGCGATAGAGTTCTAATGCTACTTAAAACGCGATACCGCATCTCATTTCTATGTTTCATGGTAAGATATAATATGATTTGCGAAGTGTAATGTATTCCTCGTCTACGATTCAAATTAATGTAAATGCGACACTTACTTGCAAAGAAATAGCGTTTGCAGATGTCTACGTATCGTAGCAATAGATTTCTTATGATTCTTAAGACGCGATATTGCATCTCATTTCTATGTTTCATGGTAAGGTATAATATGATTTGCGAAGTGTCATGTATTCCTCGTCTGCACTTCAAATGAATGTAAATGCGACACTTGCTTGCAAGGAAATAGCGTTTGCAGATGTCTCCGTATCGTAGCAATAGTGTTCTTATGATTCTTAAAACGCGATATCGCATCTCATTTCTATGTTTCATGGTAAGATATAATATGATATGCGAAGTGTCATGTATTCCTCGTCTACACTTCAAATGAATGTAAATGCGACACTTCCTTGCTAGGAAATAGCGTCTGAAGATGTCTAGGTATCGTAGCAATAGAGTTCTAATGCTTCTTAAAACGCGATATCGCATCTCATTTCTTTGTTTCATGGTAAGATATAATATGATTTGCGAAGTGTTATGTATTCCTCGTCTACACTTCAAATGAATGTAAATGCGACACTTCCTTGCAAGGAAATAGCGTTTGCACATATCTACGTATCGAAGCAATAGAGTTCAAATGCTTCTTAAAACGAGATATTGCATCTCATATCTATGTTTCATGATAAGATATAATATTCATTACGAAGTGTTATGCATTCCTGGTCTACGATTCAAATGAATGTAAATGCGACACTTCCTTGCAAGGAAATAGCGTTTGCAGATGTCTACGTATCGAAGCAATAGAGTTCAAATGCTTCTTAAAACGAGATATTGCATCTCATATCTATGTTTCATGATAAGATATAATATTCATTGCGAAGTGTTATGCATTCCTCGTCCACGATTCAAATGAAAGTAAATGCGACACTTCCTTGCAAGGAAATAGAGTTTGCAGATGTCTACGTATCGTAGCAATAGAGTTCATATGATTCTTAAAACGCGATATCGCATCTCATTTCTATGTTTCATGGTAAGATATAACATGATTTGCGAAGTGTTATGTATTCCTCGTCTACACTTCAAATGAATGTGAATGCGACACTTCCTCGCTAGGAAATGGCGTTTGCAGATGTCTACGTATCGTAGCAATAGTTTTCTAATGCTTCCTAAAACGCGATATCGCATCTCATTTCTGTGTTTCATGGTAAGATATAACACGATTTGCGAAGTGTTATGTATTCCTCGTCTACACTTCAAATGAATGTAAATGCGACACTTCCTTGCTAGGAAATAGCGTTTGCAGATGTCTACGTATCGTAGCAATAGATTTCTAATGCTTCTTAAAACGCGATATCGCATCTCATTTCTATGTTTCATGGTAAGATATAATATGATTTGCGAAGTGTCATGTATTCCTCGTCTACACTTCAAATGAATGTAAATGCGACATTTCCTTGCTAGGAAATAGCGTCTGCAGATGTCTAGGTATCGTAGCGATAGAGTTCTAATGCTACTTAAAACGCGATACCGCATCTCATTTCTATGTTTCATGGTAAGATATATTATGATTTGCGAAGTGTAATGTATTCCTCGTCTACGATTCAAATTAATGTAAATGCGACACTTCCTTGCAAAGAAATAGCGTTTGCAGATGCCTACGTATCGAAGCAATTGAGTTCAAATGCTTCTTAAAACGAGATATTGCATCTCATATCTATGTTTCATGATAAGATATAATATTCATTGCGAAGTGTTATGCATTCCTCGTCTACGATTCAAATGAATGTAAATGCGACACTTCCTTGCAAGGAAATAGCGTCTGCAGATGTCTAGGTATCGTAGCAATAGTGTTCTAATGCTTCTTAAAACGATATATTGCATCTCATATCTATGTTTCATGATAAGATATAATAGTCATTGCGAAGTGTTATGCATTCCTCGTCTACGATTCAAATGAAAGTAAATGCGACACTTCCTTGCAAGGAAATAGAGTTTGCAGATGTCTACCTATCGTATCAATAGATTTCATATGATTCTTAAAACGCGATATCGCATCTCATTTCTATGTTTCATGGTAAGATATAACATGATTTGCGAAGTGTTATGTATTCCTCGTCTACACTTCAAATGAATGTGAATGCGACACTTCCTCGCTAGGAAATGGCGTTTGCAGATGTCTACGTATCGTAGCAATAGTTTTCTAATGCTTCCTAAAACGCGATATCGCATCTCATTTCTGTGTTTCATGGTAAGATATAACACGATTTGCGAAGTGTTATGTATTCCTCGTCTACACTTCAAATGAATGTAAATGCGACACTTCCTTGCTAGGAAATAGCGTTTGCAGATGTCTACGTATCGTAGCAATAGATTTCTAATGCTTCTTAAAACGCGATATCGCATCTCATTTCTATGTTTCATGGTAAGATATAATATTCATTGCGAAGTGTTATGCATTCCTCGTCTACGCTTCAAATGAACGTAAATGCGACACTTCCTTGCAAGGAAATAGCGTTTGCAGATGCCTACGTATCGAAGCAATAGAGTTCAAATGCTTCTTAAAACGAGATATTGCATCTCATATCTATGTTTCATAATAAGATATAATATTCATTGCGAAGTGTTATGCATTCCTCGTCTACGATTCAAATGAATGTAAATGCGACACTTCCTTGCAAGGAAATAGCGTTTGCAGATGTCTACGTATCGTAGCAATAGAGTTCTTGTGATTCTTAAAACGCGATATCGCATCTCATTTCTATGTTTCATGGTAAGATATAATATGATTTGTGAAGTGTTATGTATTCCTCGTCTACACTTCAAATGAATGTAAATGCGACACTTCCTTCCAAGGAAATAGCGTTTGCACATATCTACGTATCGAAGCAATAGAGTTCAAATGCTTCTTAAAACGAGATATTGCATCTCATATCTATGTTTCATGATAAGATATAATATTCATTGCGAAGCGTTATGCATTCCTCGTCTACGATTCAAATGAAAGTAAATGCGACACTTCCTTGCAAGGAAATAGAGTTCCCAGATGTCTACGTATCGTAGCAATAGAGTTCATATGATTCTTAAAACGTGATATCGCATCTCATTTCTATGTTTCATGGTAAGATATAACATGATTTGCGAAGTGTTATGTATTCCTCGTCTACACTTCAAATGAATGTGAATGCGACACTTCCTCGCTAGGAAATGGCGTTCGCAGATGTCTACGTATCGTAGCAATAGTTTTCTAATGCTTCCTAAACCGCGATATCGCATCTCATTTCTGTGTTTCATGGTAAGATATAACACGATTTGCGAAGTGTTATGCATTCCTCGTCTACGCTTCAAATGAACGTAAATGCGACACTTCCTTGCAAGGAAATAGCGTTTGCAGATGCCTACGTATCGAAGCAATAGAGTTCAAATGCTTCTTAAAACGAGATATTGCATCTCATATCTATGTTTCATAATAAGATATAATATTCATTGCGAAGTGTTATGCATTCCTCGTCTACGATTCAAATGAATGTAAATGCGACACTTCCTTGCAAGGAAATAGTGTTTGCAGATGTCTACGTATCGTAGCAATAGAGTTCTTATGATTCTTAAAACGCGATATCGCATCTCATTTCTATGTTTCATGGTAAGATATAATATGATTTGCGAAGTGTTATGTATTCCTCGTCTACACTTCAAATGAATGCGAATGCGACACTTCCTTGCATGGAAATAGCGTTTGCAGATGTCTACGTATCGTAGCAATAGAGTTCTTATGATTCTTAAAACGCGATATTGCATCTCATTTCTATGTTTCATGGTAAGGTATAATATGATTTGCGAAGTGTTATGCATTCCTCGTCTACGATTCAAATGAATGTAAATGCGACACTTCCTTGCAAGGAAATAGCGTTTGCAGATGTCTACGTAACGTAGCAATAGATTTCTAATGCTTCTTAAAACGCGATATCGCATCTCATTTCTATGTTTCAGGGTAAGATATAATATGATTTGCGAAGTGTCATGTATTCCTCGTCTACACTTCAAATGAATGTAAATGCGACATTTCCATGCTAGGAAATAGCGTCTGCAGATGTCTAGGTATCGTAGCGATAGAGTTCTAATGCTACTTAAAACGCGATACCGCATCTCATTTCTATGTTTCATGGTAAGATATATTATGATTTGCGAAGTGTAATGTATTCCTCGTCTACGATTCAAATTAATGTAAATGCGACACTTCCTTGCTAGGAAATAGCGTTTGCAGATGTCTACGTATCGTAGCAATAGATTTCTAATGCTTCTTAAAACGCGATATCGCATCTAATTTCTATGTTTCATGCTAAGATATAATATTCATTGCGAAGTGTTATGCATTCCTCGTCTACGATTCAAATGAATGTAAATGCGACACTTCCTTGCAAGGAAATAGCGTTTGCAGATGTCTCCGTATCGTAGCAATAGAGTTCTTATGATTCTTAAAACGCGATATCGCATCTCATTTCTATGTTTCATGGTAAGATATAATATGATATGCGAAGTGTCATGTATTCCTCGTCTACACTTCAAATGAATGTAAATGCGACACTTCCTTGCTAGGAAATAGCGTCTGAAGATGTCTAGGTATCGTAGCAATAGAGTTCTAATGCTTCTTAAAACGCGATATCGCATCTCATTTCTATGTTTCATGGTAAGATATAATATGATTTGCGAAGTGTTATGTATTCCTCGTCTACACTTCAAATGAATGTAAATGCGACACTTCCTTGCAAGGAAATAGCGTTTGCACATATCTACGTATCGAAGCAATAGAGTTCAAATGCTTCTTAAAACGAGATATTGCATCTCATATCTATGTTTCATGATAAGATATAATATTCATTGCGAGGTGTTATGCATTCCTCGTCTACGATTCAAATGAAAGTAAATGCGACACTTCCTTGCAAGGAAATAGAGTTTGCAGATGTCTACGTATCGTAGCAATAGAGTTCATATGATTCTTAAAACGCGATATCGCATCTCATTTCTATGTTTCATGGTAAGATATAACATGATTTGCGAAGTGTTATGTATTCCTCGTCTACACTTCAAATGAATGTGAATGCGACACTTCCTCGCTAGGAAATGGCGTTTGCAGATGTCTACGTATCGTAGCAATAGATTTCTAATGCTTCTTAAAACGCGATATCGCATCTCATTTCTATGTTTCATGGTAAGATATAATATGATTTGCGAAGTGTCCTGTATTCCTCGTCTACACTTCAAATGAATGTAAATGCGACATTTCCTTGCTAGGAAATAGCGTCTGCAGATGTCTAGGTATCGTAGCGATAGAGTTCTAATGCTACTTAAAACGCGATACCGCATCTCATTTCTATGTTTCATGGTAAGATATATTATGATTTGCGAAGTGTAATGTATTCCTCGTCTACGATTCAAATTAATGTAAATGCGACACTTCCTTGCAAAGAAATAGCGTTTGCAGATGCCTACGTATCGAAGCAATTGAGTTCAAATGCTTCTTAAAACGTGATATTGCATCTCATATCTATGTTTCATGATAAGATATAATATTCATTGCGAAGTGTTATGCATTCCTCGTCTACGATTCAAATGAATGTAAATGCGACACTTCCTTGCAAGGAAATAGCGTCTGCAGATGTCTAGGTATCGTAGCAATAGTTTTCTAATGCTTCCTAAAACGCGATATCGCATCTCATTTCTGTGTTTCATGGTAAGATATAACACGATTTGCGAAGTGTTATGTATTCCTCGTCTACACTTCAAATGAATGTAAATGCGACACTTCCTTGCTAGGAAATAGCGTTTGCAGATGTCTACGTATCGTAGCAATAGAGTTCATATGATTCTTAAAACGCGATATCGCATGTCATTTCTATGTTTCATGGTAAGATGTAACATGATTTGCGAAGTGTTATGTATTCCTCGTCTACACTTCAAATGAATGTGAATGCGACACTTCCTCGCTAGGAAATGGCGTTTGCAGATGTCTGCGTATCGTAGCAATAGTTTTCTAATGCTTCCTAAAACGCGATATCGCATCTCATTTCTGTGTTTCATGGTAAGATATAACACGATTTGCGAAGTGTTATGTATTCCTCGTCTACACTTCAAATGAATGTAAATGCGACACTTCCTTGCTAGGAAATAGCGTTTGCAGATGTCTACGTATCGTAGCAATAGATTTCTAATGCTTCTTAAAACGCGATATCGCATCTCATTTCTATGTTTCATGGTAAGATATAATATTCATTGCGAAGTGTTATGCATTCCTCGTCTACGATTCAAATGAATGTAAATGCGACACTTCCTTGCAAGGAAATAGCGTTTGCAGATGTCTACGTAACGTAGCAATAGATTTCTAATGCTTCTTAAAACGCGATATCGCATCTCATTTCTATGTTTCAGGGTAAGATATAATATGATTTGCGAAGTGTCATGTATTCCTCGTCTACACTTCAAATGAATGTAAATGCGACATTACCTTGCTAGGAAATAGCGTCTGCAGATGTCTAGGTATCGTAGCGATAGAGTTCTAATGCTACTTAAAACGCGATACCGCATCTCATTTCTATGTTTCATGGTAAGATATAATATGATTTGCGAAGTGTAATGTATTCCTCGTCTACGATTCAAATTAATGTAAATGCGACACTTCCTTGCAAAGAAATAGCGTTTGCAGATGTTTACGTATCGTAGTAATAGATTTCTTATCATTCTTAAAACGCGATATTGCATCTCATTTCTATGTTTCATGGTAAGGTATAATATGATTTGCGAAGTGTCATGTATTCCTCGTCTGCACTTCAAATGAATGTAAATGCGACACTTGCTTGCTAGGAAATAGCGTTTGCAGATGTCTCCGTATCGTAGCAATAGAGTTCTTATGATTATTAAAACGCGATATCGCATCTCATTTCTATGTTTCATGCTAAGATATAATATTCATTGCGAAGTGTTATGCATTCCTCGTCTACGATTCAAATGAATGTAAATGCGACACTTCCTTGCAAGGAAATAGCGTCTGCAGATGTCTAGGTATCGTAGCGATAGAGTTCTAATTCTACTTAAAACGCGATACCGCATCTCATTTCTATGTTTCATTGTAAGATATAATATGATTTGCGAAGTGTCATGTATTCCTCGTCTACGATTCAAATTAATGTAAATGCGACACTTCCTTGCAAAGAAATAGCGTTTGCAGATGTCTACGTATCATAGCTGTAGATTTCTAATGCTTCTTAAAACGCGATATCGCATCTCATTTCTATGTTTCATGCTAAGATATAATATTCATTGCGAAGTGTTATGCATTCCTCGTCTACGATTCAAATGAATGTAAATGCGACACTTCCTTGCAAGGAAATAGCGTCTGCAGATGTCTAGGTATCGTAGCAATAGTGTTCTAATGCTTCTTAAAACGAGATATTGCATCTCATATCTATGTTTCATGATAAGATATAATATTCATTGCGAAGTGTTATGCATTCCTCGTCTACGATTCAAATGAAAGTAAATGCGACACTTCCTTGCAAGGAAATAGAGTTTGCAGATGTCTACGTATCGTAGCAATAGAGTTCATATGATTCTTAAAACGCGATATCGCATGTCATTTCTATGTTTCATGGTAAGATGTAACATGATTTGCGAAGTGTTATGTATTCCTCGTCTACACTTCAAATGAATGTGAATGCGACACTTCCTCGCTAGGAAATGGCGTTTGCAGATGTCTGCGTATCGTAGCAATAGTTTTCTAATGCTTCCTAAAACGCGATATCGCATCTCATTTCTGTGTTTCATGGTAAGATATAACACGATTTGCGAAGTGTTATGTATTCCTCGTCTACACTTCAAATGAATGTAAATGCGACACTTCCTTGCTAGGAAATAACGTTTGCAGATGTCTACGTATCGTAGCAATAGATTTCTAATGCTTCTTAGAACGCGATATCGCATCTCATTTCTATGTTTCATGGTAAGATATAATATTCATTGCGAAGTGTTATGCATTCCTCGTCTACGATTCAAATGAATGTAAATGCGACACTTCCTTGCAAGGAAATAGCGTTTGCAGATGTCTACGTAACGTAGCAATAGATTTCTAATGCTTCTTAAAACGCGATATCGCATCTCATTTCTATGTTTCAGGGTAAGATATAATATGATTTGCGAAGTGTCATGTATTCCTCGTCTACACTTCAAATGAGTGTAAATGCGACATTTCCTTGCTAGGAAATAGCGTCTGCAGATGTCTAGGTATCGTAGCGATAGAGTTCTAATGCTACTTAAAACGCGATACCGCATCTCATTTCTATGTTTCATGGTAAGATATAATATGATTTGCGAAGTGTAATGTATTCCTCGTCTACGATTCAAATTAATGTAAATGCGACACTTACTTGCAAAGAAATAGCGTTTGCAGATGTCTACGTATCGTAGCAATAGATTTCTTATGATTCTTAAGACGCGATATTGCATCTCATTTCTATGTTTCATGGTAAGGTATAATATGATTTGCGAAGTGTCATGTATTCCTCGTCTGCACTTCAAATGAATGTAAATGCGACACTTGCTTGCAAGGAAATAGCGTTTGCAGATGTCTCCGTATCGTAGCAATAGAGTTCTTATGATTCTTAAAACGCGATATCGCATCTCATTTCTATGTTTCATGGTAAGATATAATATGATTTGCGAAGTGTTATGTATTCCTCGTCTACACATCAAATGAATGTAAATGCGACACTTCCTTGCAAGGAAATAGCGTTTGCACATATCTACGTATCGAAGCAATAGAGTTCGAATGCTTCTTAAAACGAGATATTGCATCTCATATCTATGTTTCATGATAAGATATAATATTCATTACGAAGTGTTATGCATTCCTGGTCTACGATTCAAATGAATGTAAATGCGACACTTCCTTGCAAGGAAATAGCGTTTGCAGATGTCTACGTATCGAAGCAATAGAGTTCAAATGCTTCTTAAAACGAGATATTGCATCTCATATCTATGTTTCATGATAAGATATAATATTCATTGCGAAGTGTTATGCATTCCTCGTCTACGATTCAAATGAAAGTAAATGCGACACTTCCTTGCAAGGAAATAGAGTTTGCAGATGTCTACGTATCGTAGCAATAGAGTTCATATGATTCTTAAAACGCGATATCGCATCTCATTTCTATGTTTCATGGTAAGATATAACATGATTTGCGAAGTGTTATGTATTCCTCGTCTACACTTCAAATGAATGTGAATGCGACACTTCCTCGCTAGGAAATGGCGTTTGCAGATGTCTACGTATCGTAGCAATAGTTTTCTAATGCTTCCTAAAACGCGATATCGCATCTCATTTCTGTGTTTCATGGTAAGATATAACACGATTTGCGAAGTGTTATGTATTCCTCGTCTACACTTCAAATGAATGTAAATGCGACACTTCCTTGCTAGGAAATAGCGTTTGCAGATGTCTACGTATCGTAGCAATAGAGTTCATATGATTCTTAAAACGCGATATCGCATGTCATTTCTATGTTTCATGGTAAGATGTAACATGATTTGCGAAGTGTTATGTATTCCTCGTCTACACTTCAAATGAATGTGAATGCGACACTTCCTCGCTAGGAAATGGCGTTTGCAGATGTCTGCGTATCGTAGCAATAGTTTTCTAATGCTTCCTAAAACGCGATATCGCATCTCATTTCTGTGTTTCATGGTAAGATATAACACGATTTGCGAAGTGTTATGTATTCCTCGTCTACACTTCAAATGAATGTAAATGCGACACTTCCTTGCTAGGAAATAGCGTTTGCAGATGTCTACGTATCGTAGCAATAGATTTCTAATGCTTCTTAAAACGCGATATCGCATCTCATTTCTATGTTTCATGGTAAGATATAATATTCATTGCGAAGTGTTATGCATTCCTCGTCTACGATTCAAATGAATGTAAATGCGACACTTCCTTGCAAGGAAATAGCGTTTGCAGATGTCTACGTAACGTAGCAATAGATTTCTAATGCTTCTTAAAACGCGATATCGCATCTCATTTCTATGTTTCAGGGTAAGATATAATATGATTTGCGAAGTGTCATGTATTCCTCGTCTACACTTCAAATGAATGTAAATGCGACATTACCTTGCTAGGAAATAGCGTCTGCAGATGTCTAGGTATCGTAGCGATAGAGTTCTAATGCTACTTAAAACGCGATACCGCATCTCATTTCTATGTTTCATGGTAAGATATAATATGATTTGCGAAGTGTAATGTATTCCTCGTCTACGATTCAAATTAATGTAAATGCGACACTTCCTTGCAAAGAAATAGCGTTTGCAGATGTTTACGTATCGTAGTAATAGATTTCTTATCATTCTTAAAACGCGATATTGCATCTCATTTCTATGTTTCATGGTAAGGTATAATATGATTTGCGAAGTGTCATGTATTCCTCGTCTGCACTTCAAATGAATGTAAATGCGACACTTGCTTGCTAGGAAATAGCGTTTGCAGATGTCTCCGTATCGTAGCAATAGAGTTCTTATGATTATTAAAACGCGATATCGCATCTCATTTCTATGTTTCATGCTAAGATATAATATTCATTGCGAAGTGTTATGCATTCCTCGTCTACGATTCAAATGAATGTAAATGCGACACTTCCTTGCAAGGAAATAGCGTCTGCAGATGTCTAGGTATCGTAGCGATAGAGTTCTAATTCTACTTAAAACGCGATACCGCATCTCATTTCTATGTTTCATTGTAAGATATAATATGATTTGCGAAGTGTCATGTATTCCTCGTCTACGATTCAAATTAATGTAAATGCGACACTTCCTTGCAAAGAAATAGCGTTTGCAGATGTCTACGTATCATAGCTGTAGATTTCTAATGCTTCTTAAAACGCGATATCGCATCTCATTTCTATGTTTCATGCTAAGATATAATATTCATTGCGAAGTGTTATGCATTCCTCGTCTACGATTCAAATGAATGTAAATGCGACACTTCCTTGCAAGGAAATAGCGTCTGCAGATGTCTAGGTATCGTAGCAATAGTGTTCTAATGCTTCTTAAAACGAGATATTGCATCTCATATCTATGTTTCATGATAAGATATAATATTCATTGCGACGTGTTATGCATTCCTCGTCTACGATTCAAATGAAAGTAAATGCGACACTTCCTTGCAAGGAAATAGAGTTTGCAGATGTCTACGTATCGTAGCAATAGAGTTCATATGATTCTTAAAACGCGATATCGCATGTCATTTCTATGTTTCATGGTAAGATGTAACATGATTTGCGAAGTGTTATGTATTCCTCGTCTACACTTCAAATGAATGTGAATGCGACACTTCCTCGCTAGGAAATGGCGTTTGCAGATGTCTGCGTATCGTAGCAATAGTTTTCTAATGCTTCCTAAAACGCGATATCGCATCTCATTTCTGTGTTTCATGGTAAGATATAACACGATTTGCGAAGTGTTATGTATTCCTCGTCTACACTTCAAATGAATGTAAATGCGACACTTCCTTGCTAGGAAATAACGTTTGCAGATGTCTACGTATCGTAGCAATAGATTTCTAATGCTTCTTAGAACGCGATATCGCATCTCATTTCTATGTTTCATGGTAAGATATAATATTCATTGCGAAGTGTTATGCATTCCTCGTCTACGATTCAAATGAATGTAAATGCGACACTTCCTTGCAAGGAAATAGCGTTTGCAGATGTCTACGTAACGTAGCAATAGATTTCTGATGCTTCTTAAAACGCGATATCGCATCTCATTTCTATGTTTCAGGGTAAGATATAATATGATTTGCGAAGTGTCATGTATTCCTCGTCTACACTTCAAATGAGTGTAAATGCGACATTTCCTTGCTAGGAAATAGCGTCTGCAGATGTCTAGGTATCGTAGCGATAGAGTTCTAATGCTACTTAAAACGCGATACCGCATCTCATTTCTATGTTTCATGGTAAGATATAATATGATTTGCGAAGTGTAATGTATTCCTCGTCTACGATTCAAATTAATGTAAATGCGACACTTACTTGCAAAGAAATAGCGTTTGCAGATGTCTACGTATCGTAGCAATAGATTTCTTATGATTCTTAAGACGCGATATTGCATCTCATTTCTATGTTTCATGGTAAGGTATAATATGATTTGCGAAGTGTCATGTATTCCTCGTCTGCACTTCAAATGAATGTAAATGCGACACTTGCTTGCAAGGAAATAGCGTTTGCAGATGTCTCCGTATCGTAGCAATAGAGTTCTTATGATTCTTAAAACGCGATATCGCATCTCATTTCTATGTTTCATGGTAAGATATAATATGATTTGCGAAGTGTTATGTATTCCTCGTCTACACATCAAATGAATGTAAATGCGACACTTCCTTGCAAGGAAATAGCGTTTGCACATATCTACGTATCGAAGCAATAGAGTTCGAATGCTTCTTAAAACGAGATATTGCATCTCATATCTATGTTTCATGATAAGATATAATATTCATTACGAAGTGTTATGCATTCCTGGTCTACGATTCAAATGAATGTAAATGCGACACTTCCTTGCAAGGAAATAGCGTTTGCAGATGTCTACGTATCGAAGCAATAGAGTTCAAATGCTTCTTAAAACGAGATATTGCATCTCATATCTATGTTTCATGATAAGATATAATATTCATTGCGAAGTGTTATGCATTCCTCGTCTACGATTCAAATGAAAGTAAATGCGACACTTCCTTGCAAGGAAATAGAGTTTGCAGATGTCTACGTATCGTAGCAATAGAGTTCATATGATTCTTAAAACGCGATATCGCATCTCATTTCTATGTTTCATGGTAAGATATAACATGATTTGCGAAGTGTTATGTATTCCTCGTCTACACTTCAAATGAATGTGAATGCGACACTTCCTCGCTAGGAAATGGCGTTTGCAGATGTCTACGTATCGTAGCAATAGTTTTCTAATGCTTCCTAAAACGCGATATCGCATCTCATTTCTGTGTTTCATGGTAAGATATAACACGATTTGCGAAGTGTTATGTATTCCTCGTCTACACTTCAAATGAATGTAAATGCGACACTTCCTTGCTAGGAAATAGCGTTTGCAGATGTCTACGTATCGTAGCAATAGATTTCTAATGCTTCTTAAAACGCGATATCGCATCTCATTTCTATGTTTCATGGTAAGATATAATATGATTTGCGAAGTGTCATGTATATCTCGTCTACACTTCAAATGAATGTAAATGCGACATTTCCTTGCTAGGAAATAGCGTCTGCAGATGTCTAGGTATCGTAGCGATAGAGTTCTAATGCTACTTAAAACGCGATACCGCATCTCATTTCTATGTTTCATGGTAAGATATATTATGATTTGCGAAGTGTAATGTATTCCTCGTCTACGATTCAAATTAATGTAAATGCGACACTTCCTTGCAAAGAAATAGCGTTTGCAGATGCCTACGTATCGAAGCAATTGAGTTCAAATGCTTCTTAAAACGAGATATTGCATCTCATATCTATGTTTCATGATAAGATATAATATTCATTGCGAAGTGTTATGCATTCCTCGTCTACGATTCAAATGAATGTAAATGCGACACTTCCTTGCAAGGAAATAGCGTTTGCACATATCTACGTATCGAAGCAATAGAGTTCAAATGCTTCTTAAAACGAGATATTGCATCTCATATCTATGTTTCATGATAAGATATAATATTCATTGCGAAGCGTTATGCATTCCTCGTCTACGATTCAAATGAAAGTAAATGCGACACTTCCTTGCAAGGAAATAGAGTTCGCAGATGTCTACGTATCGTAGCAATAGAGTTCATATGATTCTTAAAACGCGATATCGCATCTCATTTCTATGTTTCATGGTAAGATATAACATGATTTGCGAAGTGTTATGTATTCCTCGTCTACACTTCAAATGAATGTGAATGCGACACTTCCTCGCTAGGAAATGGCGTTCGCAGATGTCTACGTATCGTAGCAATAGTTTTCTAATGCTTCCTAAACCGCGATATCGCAACTCATTTCTGTGTTTCATGGTAAGATATAACACGATTTGCGAAGTGTTATGCATTCCTCGTCTACGCTTCAAATGAACGTAAATGCGACACTTCCTTGCAAGGAAATAGCGTTTGCAGATGCCTACGTATCGAAGCAATAGAGTTCAAATGCTTCTTAAAACGAGATATTGCATCTCATATCTATGTTTCATAATAAGATATAATATTCATTGCGAAGTGTTATGCATTCCTCGTCTACGATTCAAATGAATGTAAATGCGACACTTCCTTGCAAGGAAATAGCGTTTGCAGATGTCTACGTATCGTAGCAATAGAGTTCTTATGATTCTTAAAACGCGATATCGCATCTCATTTCTATGTTTCATGGTAAGATATAATATGATTTGCGAAGTGTTATGTATTCCTCGTCTACACTTCAAATGAATGCGAATGCGACACTTCCTTGCATGGAAATAGCGTTTGCAGATGTCTACGTATCGTAGCAATAGAGTTCTTATGATTCTTAAAACGCGATATTGCATCTCATTTCTATGTTTCATGGTAAGGTATAATATGATTTGCGAAGTGTTATGCATTCCTCGTCTACGATTCAAATGAATGTAAATGCGACACTTCCTTGCAAGGAAATAGCGTTTGCAGATGTCTACGTAACGTAGCAATAGATTTCTAATGCTTCTTAAAACGCGATATCGCATCTCATTTCTATGTTTCAGGGTAAGATATAATATGATTTGCGAAGTGTCATGTATTCCTCGTCTACACTTCAAATGAATGTAAATGCGACATTTCCATGCTAGGAAATAGCGTCTGCAGATGTCTAGGTATCGTAGCGATAGAGTTCTAATGCTACTTAAAACGCGATACCGCATCTCATTTCTATGTTTCATGGTAAGATATATTATGATTTGCGAAGTGTAATGTATTCCTCGTCTACGATTCAAATTAATGTAAATGCGACACTTCCTTGCAAAGAAATAGCGTTTGCAGATGCCTACGTATCGAAGCAATTGAGTTCAAATGCTTCTTAAAACGAGATATTGCATCTCATATCTATGTTTCATGATAAGATATAATATTCATTGGGAAGTGTTATGCATTCCTCGTCTACGATTCAAATGAATGTAAATGCGACACTTCCTTGCAAGGGAATAGCGTCTGCAGATGTCTAGGTATCGTAGCAATAGTGTTCTAATGCTTCTTAAAACGAGATATTGCATCTCATATCTATGTTTCATGATAAGATATAATATTCATTGCGAAGTGTTATGCATTCCTCGTCTACGATTCAAATGAAAGTAAATGCGACACTTCCTTGCAAGGAAATAGAGTTTGCAGATGTCTACGTATCGTAGCAATAGAGTTCATATGATTCTTAAAACGCGATATCGCATGTCATTTCTATGTTTCATGGTAAGATGTAACATGATTTGCGAAGTGTTATGTGTTCCTCGTCTACACTTCAAATGAATGTGAATGCGACACTTCCTTGCAAGGAAATAGCGTTTGCAGATGTCTACGTATCGTAGCAATAGAGTTCTTATGATTCTTAAAACGCGATATCGCATCTCATTTCTATGTTTCATGGTAAGATATAATATGATTTGCGAAGTGTTATGTATTCCTCGTCTACACTTCAAATGAATGCGAATGCGACACTTCCTTGCATGGAAATAGCGTTTGCAGATATCTACGTATCGTAGCAATAGAGTTCTTATGATTCTTAAAACGCGATATTGCATCTCATTTCTATGTTTCATGGTAAGGTATAATATGATTTGCGAAGTGTTATGCATTCCTCGTCTACGATTCAAATGAATGTAAATGCGACACTTCCTTGCAAAGAAATAGCGTTTGCAGATGCCTACGTATCGAAGCAATTGAGTTCAAATGCTTCTTAAAACGAGATATTGCATCTCATATCTATGTTTCATGATAAGATATAATATTCATTGCGAAGTGTTATGCATTCCTCGTCTACGATTCAAATGAATGTAAATGCGACACTTCCTTGCAAGGAAATAGCGTTTGCACATATCTACGTATCGAAGCAATAGAGTTCAAATGCTTCTTAAAACGAGATATTGCATCTCATATCTATGTTTCATGATAAGATATAATATTCATTGCGAAGCGTTATGCATTCCTCGTCTACGATTCAAATGAAAGTAAATGCGACACTTCCTTGCAAGGAAATAGAGTTCGCAGATGTCTACGTATCGTAGCAATAGAGTTCATATGATTCTTAAAACGCGATATCGCATCTCATTTCTATGTTTCATGGTAAGATATAACATGATTTGCGAAGTGTTATGTATTCCTCGTCTACACTTCAAATGAATGTGAATGCGACACTTCCTCGCTAGGAAATGGCGTTCGCAGATGTCTACGTATCGTAGCAATAGTTTTCTAATGCTTCCTAAACCGCGATATCGCAACTCATTTCTGTGTTTCATGGTAAGATATAACACGATTTGCGAAGTGTTATGCATTCCTCGTCTACGCTTCAAATGAACGTAAATGCGACACTTCCTTGCAAGGAAATAGCGTTTGCAGATGCCTACGTATCGAAGCAATAGAGTTCAAATGCTTCTTAAAACGAGATATTGCATCTCATATCTATGTTTCATAATAAGATATAATATTCATTGCGAAGTGTTATGCATTCCTCGTCTACGATTCAAATGAATGTAAATGCGACACTTCCTTGCAAGGAAATAGCGTTTGCAGATGTCTACGTATCGTAGCAATAGAGTTCTTATGATTCTTAAAACGCGATATCGCATCTCATTTCTATGTTTCATGGTAAGATATAATATGATTTGCGAAGTGTTATGTATTCCTCGTCTACACTTCAAATGAATGCGAATGCGACACTTCCTTGCATGGAAATAGCGTTTGCAGATGTCTACGTATCGTAGCAATAGAGTTCTTATGATTCTTAAAACGCGATATTGCATCTCATTTCTATGTTTCATGGTAAGGTATAATATGATTTGCGAAGTGTTATGCATTCCTCGTCTACGATTCAAATGAATGTAAATGCGACACTTCCTTGCAAGGAAATAGCGTTTGCAGATGTCTACGTAACGTAGCAATAGATTTCTAATGCTTCTTAAAACGCGATATCGCATCTCATTTCTATGTTTCAGGGTAAGATATAATATGATTTGCGAAGTGTCATGTATTCCTCGTCTACACTTCAAATGAATGTAAATGCGACATTTCCATGCTAGGAAATAGCGTCTGCAGATGTCTAGGTATCGTAGCGATAGAGTTCTAATGCTACTTAAAACGCGATACCGCATCTCATTTCTATGTTTCATGGTAAGATATATTATGATTTGCGAAGTGTAATGTATTCCTCGTCTACGATTCAAATTAATGTAAATGCGACACTTCCTTGCAAAGAAATAGCGTTTGCAGATGCCTACGTATCGAAGCAATTGAGTTCAAATGCTTCTTAAAACGAGATATTGCATCTCATATCTATGTTTCATGATAAGATATAATATTCATTGGGAAGTGTTATGCATTCCTCGTCTACGATTCAAATGAATGTAAATGCGACACTTCCTTGCAAGGGAATAGCGTCTGCAGATGTCTAGGTATCGTAGCAATAGTGTTCTAATGCTTCTTAAAACGAGATATTGCATCTCATATCTATGTTTCATGATAAGATATAATATTCATTGCGAAGTGTTATGCATTCCTCGTCTACGATTCAAATGAAAGTAAATGCGACACTTCCTTGCAAGGAAATAGAGTTTGCAGATGTCTACGTATCGTAGCAATAGAGTTCATATGATTCTCAAAACGCGATATCGCATGTCATTTCTATGTTTCATGGTAAGATGTAACATGATTTGCGAAGTGTTATGTGTTCCTCGTCTACACTTCAAATGAATGTGAATGCGACACTTCCTTGCAAGGAAATAGCGTTTGCAGATGTCTACGTATCGTAGCAATAGAGTTCTTATGATTCTTAAAACGCGATATCGCATCTCATTTCTATGTTTCATGGTAAGATATAATATGATTTGCGTAGTGTTATGTATTCCTCGTCTACACTTCAAATGAATGCGAATGCGACACTTCCTTGCATGGAAATAGCGTTTGCAGATATCTACGTATCGTAGCAATAGAGTTCTTATGATTCTTAAAACGCGATATTGCATCTCATTTCTATGTTTCATGGTAAGGTATAATATGATTTGCGAAGTGTTATGCATTCCTCGTCTACGATTCAAATGAATGTAAATGCGACACTTCCTTGCAAGGAAATAGCGTTTGCAGATGTCTACGTAACGTAGCAATAGATTTCTAATGCTTCTTAAAACGCGATATCGCATCTCATTTCTATGTTTCAGGGTAAGATATAATATGATTTGCGAAGTGTCATGTATTCCTCGTCTACACTTCAAATGAATGTAAATGCGACATTTCCATGCTAGGAAATAGCGTCTGCAGATGTCTAGGTATCGTAGCGATAGAGTTCTAATGCTACTTAAAACGCGATACCGCATCTCATTTCTATGTTTCATTGTAAGATATAATATGATTTGCGAAGTGTAATGTATTCCTCGTCTACGATTCAAATTAATGTAAATGCGACACTTCCTTGCAAAGAAATAGCGTTTGCAGATGTCTACGTATCGTAGCAGTAGATTTCTAATGCTTCTTAAAACGCGATATCGCATCTCATTTCTATGTTTCATGCTAAGATATAATATTCTTTGCGAAGTGTTATGCATTCCTCGTCTACGATTCAAATGAATGTAAATGCTACACTTCCTTGCAAGGAAATAGCGTCTGCAGATGTCTAGGTATCGTAGCAATAGTGTTCTAATGCTTCTTAAAACGAGATATTGCATCTCATATCTATGTTTCATGATAAGATATAATATTCATTGCGAAGTGTTATGCATTCCTCGTCTACGATTCAAATGAAAGTAAATGCGACACTTCCTTGCAAGGAAATAGAGTTTGCAGATGTCTACGTATCGTAGCAATAGAGTTCATATGATTCTTAAAACGCGATATCGCATGTCATTTCTATGTTTCATGGTAAGATGTAACATGATTTGCGAAGTGTTATGTGTTCCTCGTCTACACTTCAAATGAATGTGAATGCGACACTTCCTTGCAAGGAAATAGCGTTTGCAGATGTCTACGTATCGTAGCAATAGAGTTCTTATGATTCTTAAAACGCGATATCGCATCTCATTTCTATGTTTCATGGTAAGATATAATATGATTTGCGTAGTGTTATGTATTCCTCGTCTACACTTCAAATGAATGCGAATGCGACACTTCCTTGCATGGAAATAGCGTTTGCAGATATCTACGTATCGTAGCAATAGAGTTCTTATGATTCTTAAAACGCGATATTGCATCTCATTTCTATGTTTCATGGTAAGGTATAATATGATTTGCGAAGTGTTATGCATTCCTCGTCTACGATTCAAATGAATGTAAATGCGACACTTCCTTGCAAGGAAATAGCGTTTGCAGATGTCTACGTAACGTAGCAATAGATTTCTAATGCTTCTTAAAACGCGATATCGCATCTCATTTCTATGTTTCAGGGTAAGATATAATATGATTTGCGAAGTGTCATGTATTCCTCGTCTACACTTCAAATGAATGTAAATGCGACATTTCCATGCTAGGAAATAGCGTCTGCAGATGTCTAGGTATCGTAGCGATAGAGTTCTAATGCTACTTAAAACGCGATACCGCATCTCATTTCTATGTTTCATTGTAAGATATAATATGATTTGCGAAGTGTAATGTATTCCTCGTCTACGATTCAAATTAATGTAAATGCGACACTTCCTTGCAAAGAAATAGCGTTTGCAGATGTCTACGTATCGTAGCAGTAGATTTCTAATGCTTCTTAAAACGCGATATCGCATCTCATTTCTATGTTTCATGCTAAGATATAATATTCTTTGCGAAGTGTTATGCATTCCTCGTCTACGATTCAAATGAATGTAAATGCTACACTTCCTTGCAAGGAAATAGCGTCTGCAGATGTCTAGGTATCGTAGCAATAGTGTTCTAATGCTTCTTAAAACGAGATATTGCATCTCATATCTATGTTTCATGATAAGATATAATATTCATTGCGAAGTGTTATGCATTCCTCGTCTACGATTCAAATGAAAGTAAATGCGACACTTCCTTGCAAGGAAATAGAGTTTGCAGATGTCTACGTATCGTAGCAATAGAGTTCATATGATTCTTAAAACGCGATATCGCATGTCATTTCTATGTTTCATGGTAAGATGTAACATGATTTGCGAAGTGTTATGTGTTCCTCGTCTACACTTCAAATGAATGTGAATGCGACACTTCCTCGCTAGGAAATGGCGTTTGCAGATGTCTACGTATCGTAGCAATAGTTTTCTAATGCTTCCTAAAACGCGATATCGCATCTCATTTCTGTGTTTCATGGTAAGATATAACACGATTTGCGAAGTGTTATGTACTCCTCGTCTACACTTCAAATGAATGTAAATGCGACACTTCCTTGCTAGGAAATAGCGTTTGCAGATGTCTACGTATCGTAGCAATAGATTTCTAATGCTTCTTAAAACGCGATATCGCATCTCATTTCTATGTTTCATGGTAAGATATAATATGATTTGCGAAGTGTCATGTATTCCTCGTCTACACTTCAAATGAATGTAAATGCGACATTTCCTTGCTAGGAAATAGCGTCTGCAGATGTCTAGGTATCGTAGCGATAGAGTTCTAATGCTACTCACAACGCGATACCGCATCTCATTTCTATGTTTCATGGTAAGATATATTATGATTTGCGAAGTGTAATGTATTCCTCGTCTACGATTCAAATTAATGTAAATGCGACACTTCCTTGCAAAGAAATAGCGTTTGCAGATGCCTACGTATCGAAGCAATTGAGTTCAAATGCTTCTTAAAACGAGATATTGCATCTCATATCTATGTTTCATGATAAGATATAATATTCATTGGGAAGTGTTATGCATTCCTCGTCTACGATTCAAATGAATGTAAATGCGACACTTCCTTGCAAGGGAATAGCGTCTGCAGATGTCTAGGTATCGTAGCAATAGTGTTCTAATGCTTCTTAAAACGATATATTGCATCTCATATCTATGTTTCATGATAAGATATAATAGTCATTGCGAAGTGTTATGCATTCCTCGTCTACGATTCAAATGAAAGTAAATGCGACACTTCCTTGCAAGGAAATAGAGTTTGCAGATGTCTACGTATCGTAGCAATAGAGTTCATATGATTCTTAAAACGCGATATCGCATCTCATTTCTATGTTTCATGGTAAGATATAACATGATTTGCGAAGTGTTATGTATTCCTCGTCTACACTTCAAATGAATGTGAATGCGACACTTCCTCGCTAGGAAATGGCGTTTGCAGATGTCTACGTATCGTAGCAATAGTTTTCTAATGCTTCCTAAAACGCGATATCGCATCTCATTTCTGTGTTTCATGGTAATATATAACACGATTTGCGAAGTGTTATGTATTCCTCGTCTACACTTCAAATGAATGTAAATGCGACACTTCCTTGCTAGGAAATAGCGTTTGCAGATGTCTACGTATCGTAGCAATAGATTTCTAATGCTTCTTAAATCGCGATATCGCATCTCATTTCTATGTTTCATGGTAAGATATAATATTCATTGCGAAGTGTTATGCATTCCTCGTCTACGCTTCAAATGAACGTAAATGCGACACTTCCTTGCAAGGAAATAGCGTTTGCAGATGCCTACGTATCGAAGCAATAGAGTTCAAATGCTTCTTAAAACGAGATATTGCATCTCATATCTATGTTTCATAATAAGATATAATATTCAATGCGAAGTGTTATGCATTCCTCGTCTACGATTCAAATGAATGTAAATGCGACACTTCCTTGCAAGGAAATAGCGTTTGCAGATGTCTACGTATCGTAGCAATAGAGTTCTTATGATTCTTAAAACGCGATATCGCATCTCATTTCTATGTTTCATGGTAAGATATAATATGATTTGCGAAGTGTTATGTATTCCTCGTCTACACTTCAAATGAATGTGAATGCGACACTTCCTTGCATGGAAATAGCGTTTGCAGATGTCTACGTATCGTAGCAATAGAGTTCTTATGATTCTTAAAACGCGATATTGCATCTCATTTCTATGTTTCATGGTAAGATATAATATGATTTGCGAAGTGTCATGTATTCCTCGTCTACACTTCAAATGAATGTAAATGCGACATTTCCTTGCTAGGAAATAGCGTCTGCAGATGTCTAGGTATCGTAGCGATAGAGTTCTAATGCTACTCACAACGCGATACCGCATCTCATTTCTATGTTTCATGGTAAGATATATTATGATTTGCGAAGTGTAATGTATTCCTCGTCTACGATTCAAATTAATGTAAATGCGACACTTCCTTGCAAAGAAATAGCGTTTGCAGATGCCTACGTATCGAAGCAATTGAGTTCAAATGCTTCTTAAAACGAGATATTGCATCTCATATCTATGTTTCATGATAAGATATAATATTCATTGGGAAGTGTTATGCATTCCTCGTCTACGATTCAAATGAATGTAAATGCGACACTTCCTTGCAAGGGAATAGCGTCTGCAGATGTCTAGGTATCGTAGCAATAGTGTTCTAATGCTTCTTAAAACGATATATTGCATCTCATATCTATGTTTCATGATAAGATATAATAGTCATTGCGAAGTGTTATGCATTCCTCGTCTACGATTCAAATGAAAGTAAATGCGACACTTCCTTGCAAGGAAATAGAGTTTGCAGATGTCTACGTATCGTAGCAATAGAGTTCATATGATTCTTAAAACGCGATATCGCATCTCATTTCTATGTTTCATGGTAAGATATAACATGATTTGCGAAGTGTTATGTATTCCTCGTCTACACTTCAAATGAATGTGAATGCGACACTTCCTCGCTAGGAAATGGCGTTTGCAGATGTCTACGTATCGTAGCAATAGTTTTCTAATGCTTCCTAAAACGCGATATCGCATCTCATTTCTGTGTTTCATGGTAATATATAACACGATTTGCGAAGTGTTATGTATTCCTCGTCTACACTTCAAATGAATGTAAATGCGACACTTCCTTGCTAGGAAATAGCGTTTGCAGATGTCTACGTATCGTAGCAATAGATTTCTAATGCTTCTTAAATCGCGATATCGCATCTCATTTCTATGTTTCATGGTAAGATATAATATTCATTGCGAAGTGTTATGCATTCCTCGTCTACGCTTCAAATGAACGTAAATGCGACACTTCCTTGCAAGGAAATAGCGTTTGCAGATGCCTACGTATCGAAGCAATAGAGTTCAAATGCTTCTTAAAACGAGATATTGCATCTCATATCTATGTTTCATAATAAGATATAATATTCAATGCGAAGTGTTATGCATTCCTCGTCTACGATTCAAATGAATGTAAATGCGACACTTCCTTGCAAGGAAATAGCGTTTGCAGATGTCTACGTATCGTAGCAATAGAGTTCTTATGATTCTTAAAACGCGATATCGCATCTCATTTCTATGTTTCATGGTAAGATATAATATGATTTGCGAAGTGTTATGTATTCCTCGTCTACACTTCAAATGAATGTGAATGCGACACTTCCTTGCATGGAAATAGCGTTTGCAGATGTCTACGTATCGTAGCAATAGAGTTCTTATGATTCTTAAAACGCGATATTGCATCTCATTTCTATGTTTCATGGTAAGGTATAATATGATTTGCGAAGTGTCATGTATTCCTCGTCTGCACTTCAAATGAATGTAAATGCGACACTTGCTTGCAAGGAAATAGCGTTTGCAGATGTCTCCGTATCGTAGCAATAGAGTTCTTATGATTCTTAAAACGCGATATCGCATCTCATTTCTATGTTTCATGGTAAGATATAATATGATATGCGAAGTGTCATGTATTCCTCGTCTACACTTCAAATGAATGTAAATGCGACACTTCCTTGCTAGGAAATAGCGTCTGAAGATGTCTAGGTATCGTAGCAATAGAGTTCTAATGCTTCTTAAAACGCGATATCGCATCTCATTTCTATGTTTCATGGTAAGATATAATATGATTTGCGAAGTGTTATGTATTCCTCGTCTACACTTCAAGTGAATGTAAATGCAACACTTCCTTGCAAGGAAATAGCGTTTGCACATATCTACGTATCGGAGCAATAGAGTTCAAATGCTTCTTAAAACGAGATATTGCATCTCATATCTATGTTTCATGATAAGATATAATATTCATTGCGAAGTGTTATGCATTCCTCGTCTACGATTCAAATGAAAGTAAATGCGACACTTCCTTGCAAGGAAATAGCGTTTGCAGATGTCTACGTATCGTAGCAATAGAGTTCTTATGATTCTTAAAACGCGATATCGCATCTCATTTCTATGTTTCATGGTAAGATATAATATCATTTGCGAAGTGTTATGTATTCCTCGTCTACACTTCAAATGAATGTAAATGCGACACTTCCTTGCAAGGAAATAGCGTTTGCACATATCTACGTATCGAAGCAATAGAGTTCAAATGCTTCTTAAAACGAGATATTGCATCCCATATCTATGTTTCATGATAAGATATAATATTCATTGCGAAGTGTTATGCATTCCTCGTCTACGATTCAAATGAAAGTAAATGCGACACTTCCTTGCAAGGAAATAGAGTTTGCAGATGTCTACGTATCGTAGCAATAGAGTTCATATGATTCTTAAAACGCGATATCGCATCTCATTTCTATGTTTCATGGTAAGATATAACATGATTTGCGAAGTGTTATGTATTCCTCGTCTACACTTCAAATGAATGTGAATGCGACCCTTCCTCGCTAGGAAATGGCGTTTGCAGATGTCTACGTATCGTAGCAATAGTTTTCTAATGCTTCCTAAAACGCGATATCGCATCTCATTTCTGTGTTTCATGGTAATATATAACACGATTTGCGAAGTGTTATGTATTCCTCGTCTACACTTCAAATGAATGTAAATGCGACACTTCCTTGCTAGGAAATAGCGTTTGCAGATGTCTACGTATCGTAGCAATAGATTTCTAATGCTTCTTAAATCGCGATATCGCATCTCATTTCTATGTTTCATGGTAAGATATAATATTCATTGCGAAGTGTTATGCATTCCTCGTCTACGCTTCAAATGAACGTAAATGCGACACTTCCTTGCAAGGAAATAGCGTTTGCAGATGCCTACGTATCGAAGCAATAGAGTTCAAATGCTTCTTAAAACGAGATATTGCATCTCATATCTATGTTTCATAATAAGATATAATATTCATTGCGAAGTGTTATGCATTCCTCGTCTACGATTCAAATGAATGTAAATGCGACACTTCCTTGCAAGGAAATAGCGTTTGCAGATGTCTACGTATCGTAGCAATAGAGTTCTTATGATTCTTAAAACGCGATATCGCATCTCATTTCTATGTTTCATGGTAAGATATAATATGATTTGCGAAGTGTTATGTATTCCTCGTCTACACTTCAAATGAATGTGAATGCGACACTTCCTTGCATGGAAATAGCGTTTGCAGATGTCTACGTATCGTAGCAATAGAGTTCTTATGATTCTTAAAACGCGATATTGCATCTCATTTCTATGTTTCATGGTAAGGTATAATATGATTTGCGAAGTGTCATGTATTCCTCGTCTGCACTTCAAATGAATGTAAATGCGACACTTGCTTGCAAGGAAATGGCGTTTGCAGATGTCTCCGTATCGTAGCAATAGAGTTCTTATGATTCTTAAAACGCGATATCGCATCTCATTTCTATGTTTCATGGTAAGATATAATATGATATGCGAAGTGTCATGTATTCCTCGTCTACACTTCAAATGAATGTAAATGCGACACTTCCTTGCTAGGAAATAGCGTCTGAAGATGTCTAGGTATCGTAGCAATAGAGTTCTAATGCTTCTTAAAACGCGATATCGCATCTCATTTCTATGTTTCATGGTAAGATATAATATGATTTGCGAAGTGTTATGTATTCCTCGTCTACACTTCAAATGAATGTAAATGCGACACTTCCTTGCAAGGAAATAGCGTTTGCACATATCTACGTATCGGAGCAATAGAGTTCAAATGCTTCTTAAAACGAGATATTGCATCTCATATCTATGTTTCATGATAAGATATAATATTCATTGCGAAGTGTTATGCATTCCTCGTCTACGATTCAAATGAAAGTAAATGCGACACTTCCTTGCAAGGAAATAGCGTTTGCAGATGTCTACGTATCGTAGCAATAGAGTTCTTATGATTCTTAAAACGCGATATCGCATCTCATTTCTATGTTTCATGGTAAGATATAATATCATTTGCGAAGTGTTATGTATTCCTCGTCTACACTTCAAATGAATGTAAATGCGACACTTCCTTGCAAGGAAATAGCGTTTGCAGATGTCTACGTATCGTAGCAATAGAGTTCTTATGATTCTTAAAACGCGATATCGCATCTCATTTCTATGTTTCATGGTAAGATATAATATTCATTGCGAAGTGTTATGCATTCCTCGTCTACGATTCAAATGAAAGTAAATGCGACACTTCCTTGCAAGGAAATAGAGTTTGCAGATGTCTACGTATCGTAGCAATAGAGTTCATATGATTCTTAAAACGCGATATCGCATCTCATTTCTATGTTTCATGGTAAGATATAACATGATTTGCGAAGTGTTATGTATTCCTCGTCTACACTTCAAATGAATGTGAATGCGACCCTTCCTCGCTAGGAAATGGCGTTTGCAGATGTCTACGTATCGTAGCAATAGTTTTCTAATGCTTCCTAAACCGCGATATCGCATTTCATTTCTGTGTTTCATGGTAAGATATAACACGATTTGCGAAGTGTTATGCATTCCTCGTCTACGCTTCAAATGAATGTAAATGCTACACTTCCTTGCAAGGAAATAGCGTCTGCAGATGTCTAGGTATCGTAGCAATAGTGTTCTAATGCTTCTTAAAACGAGATATTGCATCTCATATCTATGTTTCATGATAAGATATAATATTCATTGCGAAGTGTTATGCATTCCTCGTCTACGATTCAAATGAAAGTAAATGCGACACTTCCTTGCAAGGAAATAGAGTTTGCAGATGTCTACGTATCGTAGCAATAGAGTTCATATGATTCTTAAAACGCGATATCGCATGTCATTTCTATGTTTCATGGTAAGATGTAACATGATTTGCGAAGTGTTATGTGTTCCTCGTCTACACTTCAAATGAATGTGAATGCGACACTTCCTCGCTAGGAAATGGCGTTTGCAGATGTCTACGTATCGTAGCAATAGTTTTCTAATGCTTCCTAAAACGCGATATCGCATCTCATTTCTGTGTTTCATGGTAAGATATAACACGATTTGCGAAGTGTTATGTACTCCTCGTCTACACTTCAAATGAATGTAAATGCGACACTTCCTTGCTAGGAAATAGCGTTTGCAGATGTCTACGTATCGTAGCAATAGATTTCTAATGCTTCTTAAAACGCGATATCGCATCTAATTTCTATGTTTCATGGTAAGATATAATATGATTTGCGAAGTGTCATGTATTCCTCGTCTACACTTCAAATGAATGTAAATGCGACATTTCCTTGCTAGGAAATAGCGTCTGCAGATGTCTAGGTATCGTAGCGATAGAGTTCTAATGCTACTTAAAACGCGATACCGCATCTCATTTCTATGTTTCATGGTAAGATATATTATGATTTGCGAAGTGTAATGTATTCCTCGTCTACGATTCAAATTAATGTAAATGCGACACTTCCTTGCAAGGAAATAGCGTTTGCAGATGCCTACGTATCGAAGCAATAGAGTTCAAATGCTTCTTAAAACGAGATATTGCATCTCATATCTATGTTTCATAATAAGATATAATATTCATTGCGAAGTGTTATGCATTCCTCGTCTATTCAAATGAATGTAAATGCGACACTTCCTTGCAAGGAAATAGCGTTTGCAGATGTCTAGGTATCGTAGCAATAGAGTTCTTATGATTCTTAAAACGCGATATCGCATCTCATTTCTATGTTTCATGGTAAGATATAATATGATTTGCGAAGTGTTATGTATTCCTCGTCTACACTTCAAATGAATGTGAATGCGACACTTCCTTGCATGGAAATAGCGTTTGCAGATGTCTACGTATCGTATCAATAGAGTTCTTATGATTCTTAAAACGCGATATTGCATCTCATTTCTATGTTTCATGGTAAGGTATAATATGATTTGCGAAGTGTCATGTATTCCTCGTCTGCACTTCAAGTGAATGTAAATGCGACACTTGCTTGCAAGGAAATAGTGTTTGCAGATGTCTCCGTATCGTAGCAATAGAGTTCTTATGATTCTTAAAACGCGATATCGCATCTCATTTCTATGTTTCATGGTAAGATATAATATGATATGCGAAGTGTCATGTATTCCTCGTCTACACAACAAATGAATGTAAATGCGACACTTCCTTGCTAGGAAATAGCGTCTGAAGATGTCTAGGTATCGTAGCAATAGAGTTCTAATGCTTCTTAAAACGCGATATCGCATGTCATTTAAGATATGTCATGGTAAGATATAATATGATTTGCGAAGTGTTATGTATTCCTCGTCTACACTTCAAATGAATGTAAATGCGACACTTCCTTGCAAGGAAATAGCGTTTGCACATATCTACGTATCGAAGCAATAGAGTTCAAATGCTTCTTAAAACGAGATATTGCATCCCATATCTATGTTTCATGATAAGATATAATATTCATTGCGAAGTGTTATGCATTCCTCGTCTACGATTCAAATGAAAGTAAATGCGACACTTCCTTGCAAGGAAATAGAGTTTGCAGATGTCTACGTATCGTAGCAATAGAGTTCATATGATTCTTAAAACGCGATATCGCATCTCATTTCTATGTTTCATGGTAAGATATAACATGATTTGCGAAGTGTTATGTATTCCTCGTCTACACTTCAAATGAATGTGAATGCGACCCTTCCTCGCTAGGAAATGGCGTTTGCAGATGTCTACGTATCGTAGCAATAGTTTTCTAATGCTTCCTAAACCGCGATATCGCATTTCATTTCTGTGTTTCATGGTAAGATATAACACGATTTGCGAAGTGTTATGCATTCCTCGTCTACGCTTCAAATGAATGTAAATGCTACACTTCCTTGCAAGGAAATAGCGTCTGCAGATGTCTAGGTATCGTAGCAATAGTGTTCTAATGCTTCTTAAAACGAGATATTGCATCTCATATCTATGTTTCATGATAAGATATAATATTCATTGCGAAGTGTTATGCATTCCTCGTCTACGATTCAAATGAAAGTAAATGCGACACTTCCTTGCAAGGAAATAGAGTTTGCAGATGTCTACGTATCGTAGCAATAGAGTTCATATGATTCTTAAAACGCGATATCGCATGTCATTTCTATGTTTCATGGTAAGATGTAACATGATTTGCGAAGTGTTATGTGTTCCTCGTCTACACTTCAAATGAATGTGAATGCGACACTTCCTCGCTAGGAAATGGCGTTTGCAGATGTCTACGTATCGTAGCAATAGTTTTCTAATGCTTCCTAAAACGCGATATCGCATCTCATTTCTGTGTTTCATGGTAAGATATAACACGATTTGCGAAGTGTTATGTACTCCTCGTCTACACTTCAAATGAATGTAAATGCGACACTTCCTTGCTAGGAAATAGCGTTTGCAGATGTCTACGTATCGTAGCAATAGATTTCTAATGCTTCTTAAAACGCGATATCGCATCTAATTTCTATGTTTCATGGTAAGATATAATATGATTTGCGAAGTGTCATGTATTCCTCGTCTACACTTCAAATGAATGTAAATGCGACATTTCCTTGCTAGGAAATAGCGTCTGCAGATGTCTAGGTATCGTAGCGATAGAGTTCTAATGCTACTTAAAACGCGATACCGCATCTCATTTCTATGTTTCATGGTAAGATATATTATGATTTGCGAAGTGTAATGTATTCCTCGTCTACGATTCAAATTAATGTAAATGCGACACTTCCTTGCAAGGAAATAGCGTTTGCAGATGCCTACGTATCGAAGCAATAGAGTTCAAATGCTTCTTAAAACGAGATATTGCATCTCATATCTATGTTTCATAATAAGATATAATATTCATTGCGAAGTGTTATGCATTCCTCGTCTATTCAAATGAATGTAAATGCGACACTTCCTTGCAAGGAAATAGCGTTTGCAGATGTCTACGTATCGTAGCAATAGAGTTCTTATGATTCTTAAAACGCGATATCGCATCTCATTTCTATGTTTCATGGTAAGATATAATATGATTTGCGAAGTGTTATGTATTCCTCGTCTACACTTCAAATGAATGTGAATGCGACACTTCCTTGCATGGAAATAGCGTTTGCAGATGTCTACGTATCGTATCAATAGAGTTCTTATGATTCTTAAAACGCGATATTGCATCTCATTTCTATGTTTCATGGTAAGGTATAATATGATTTGCAAAGTGTCATGTATTCCTCGTCTGCACTTCAAGTGAATGTAAATGCGACACTTGCTTGCAAGGAAATAGTGTTTGCAGATGTCTCCGTATCGTAGCAATAGAGTTCTTATGATTCTTAAAACGCGATATCGCATCTCATTTCTATGTTTCATGGTAAGATATAATATGATATGCGAAGTGTCATGTATTCCTCGTCTACACTTCAAATGAATGTAAATGCGACACTTCCTTGCTAGGAAATAGCGTCTGAAGATGTCTAGGTATCGTAGCAATAGAGTTCTAATGCTTCTTAAAACGCGATATCGCATGTCATTTCTATGTTTCATGGTAAGATATAATATGATTTGCGAAGTGTTATGTATTCCTCGTCTACACTTCAAATGAATGTAAATGCGACACTTCCTTGCAAGGAAATAGCGTTTGCACATATGTACGTATCGAAGCAATAGAGTTCAAATGCTTCTTAAAACGAGATATTGCATCCCATATCTATGTTTCATGATAAGATATAATATTCATTGCGAAGTGTTATGCATTCCTCGTCTACGATTCAAATGAAAGTAAATGCGACACTTCCTTGCAAGGAAATAGAGTTTGCAGATGTCTACGTATCGTAGCAATAGAGTTCATATGATTCTTAAAACGCGATATCGCATCTCATTTCTATGTTTCATGGTAAGATATAACATGATTTGCGAAGTGTTATGTATTCCTCGTCTACACTTCAAATGAATGTGAATGCGACCCTTCCTCGCTAGGAAATGGCGTTTGCAGATGTCTACGTATCGTAGCAATAGTTTTCTAATGCTTCCTAAACCGCGATATCGCATTTCATTTCTGTGTTTCATGGTAAGATATAACACGATTTGCGAAGTGTTATGCATTCCTCGTCTACGCTTCAAATGAATGTAAATGCTACACTTCCTTGCAAGGAAATAGCGTCTGCAGATGTCTAGGTATCGTAGCAATAGTGTTCTAATGCTTCTTAAAACGAGATATTGCATCTCATATCTATGTTTCATGATAAGATATAATATTCATTGCGAAGTGTTATGCATTCCTCGTCTACGATTCAAATGAAAGTAAATGCGACACTTCCTTGCAAGGAAATAGAGTTTGCAGATGTCTACGTATCGTAGCAATAGAGTTCATATGATTCTTAAAACGCGATATCGCATGTCATTTCTATGTTTCATGGTAAGATGTAACATGATTTGCGAAGTGTTATGTGTTCCTCGTCTACACTTCAAATGAATGTGAATGCGACACTTCCTCGCTAGGAAATGGCGTTTGCAGATGTCTACGTATCGTAGCAATAGTTTTCTAATGCTTCCTAAAACGCGATATCGCATCTCATTTCTGTGTTTCATGGTAAGATATAACACGATTTGCGAAGTGTTATGTACTCCTCGTCTACACTTCAAATGAATGTAAATGCGACACTTCCTTGCTAGGAAATAGCGTTTGCAGATGTCTACGTATCGTAGCAATAGATTTCTAATGCTTCTTAAAACGCGATATCGCATCTAATTTCTATGTTTCATGGTAAGATATAATATGATTTGCGAAGTGTCATGTATTCCTCGTCTACACTTCAAATGAATGTAAATGCGACATTTCCTTGCTAGGAAATAGCGTCTGCAGATGTCTAGGTATCGTAGCGATAGAGTTCTAATGCTACTTAAAACGCGATACCGCATCTCATTTCTATGTTTCATGGTAAGATATATTATGATTTGCGAAGTGTAATGTATTCCTCGTCTACGATTCAAATTAATGTAAATGCGACACTTCCTTGCAAGGAAATAGCGTTTGCAGATGCCTACGTATCGAAGCAATAGAGTTCAAATGCTTCTTAAAACGAGATATTGCATCTCATATCTATGTTTCATAATAAGATATAATATTCATTGCGAAGTGTTATGCATTCCTCGTCTATTCAAATGAATGTAAATGCGACACTTCCTTGCAAGGAAATAGCGTTTGCAGATGTCTACGTATCGTAGCAATAGAGTTCTTATGATTCTTAAAACGCGATATCGCATCTCATTTCTATGTTTCATGGTAAGATATAATATGATTTGCGAAGTGTTATGTATTCCTCGTCTACACTTCAAATGAATGTGAATGCGACACTTCCTTGCATGGAAATAGCGTTTGCAGATGTCTACGTATCGTATCAATAGAGTTCTTATGATTCTTAAAACGCGATATTGCATCTCATTTCTATGTTTCATGGTAAGGTATAATATGATTTGCGAAGTGTCATGTATTCCTCGTCTGCACTTCAAGTGAATGTAAATGCGACACTTGCTTGCAAGGAAATAGTGTTTGCAGATGTCTCCGTATCGTAGCAATAGAGTTCTTATGATTCTTAAAACGCGATATCGCATCTCATTTCTATGTTTCATGGTAAGATATAATATGATATGCGAAGTGTCATGTATTCCTCGTCTACACTTCAATGGAATGTAAAGGCGATACTTCCTTCCTGGGAAATTACGTTTCCAGATGTCTACGTATCGAAGCAATAGAGTTCTAATGTTTCTTAAAACACGATATCGCATCTCATTTCTATGTTTCATGATAAGATATAATATTCATTGCGAACTGTCATGTATACCTCGTATTCACATCAAAAGAATGTAAATGCGACACTTCCTTGCTAGGAAATAGTGTTTGCAGATTTTTACGTATATTAGCAATAGGGTTCTAATGCTTCTCAAAACGCGATATTGCATCTCATTTCTATGTTTCATGATAAGATATAATATTCATTGAGAAGTGTCATGTATACCTCGTACTCACTTCAAAAGAATGTAAATGCGACACTTCCATGCTAGGAAATAGCGTCTGCGTATGTCTACGTATCGTAGCAATAGAGATCTAATGCTTCATAAAACGCGATATCGCATCTCATATCTGTGTCTCATGATAAGATGTAATATTCATTGCAAAGTGTCATGTATACCTCGTATTCACATCAAAAGAATGTAAATGCGACACTTCCATGCCAGGAAATAGTAATTGCAAATGTCTACGTATCGAAGCAATAGAGTTCTAATGCTTCTTAAAACGAGAAATCGCATCTCATTCCTATGTTTCATGATAAGATATAATATTCATTACGAAGTGTCATGTATACCTCGTATTCTCTTCAAAAGAATGTAAATGCGATACTTCCCTGCTATCAAATGGAGTTTGCAGATGTCTACGTATCGTAGCTATAGAGTTCTAATGCTTTTTAAATCGCGATATCGCATCTCATTTCTATGCTTCATGATATGATATAATATTCATTGCGAAGTGTCACGTATACTTCGTACTCACTTCTAAAGAATGTAAATGCGACACTTAGGTGCTAGGAAATAGCGATTGCAGATTTCTACGTATCGTAGCAACAGAGGTCTAATGTTTCTTAAAACGCGATATCGCATCTCAATTCCATGTTTCATGATAAGATATAATATTCTTTGCGGAATGTCATGTATACCTCGTATTTACATCAAAAGAATGTAAATGCGACACTTCCTTGCTAGGAAATAACGTTTGCAGATGTCTACGTATCGAAGCAATAGAGTTCTAATACTTCTTAAAACGAGATGTCGCATCTCATTTTTATGTTTCATGATAAGATATAATATCCATTGCGAAGTGTCATGTATATCTCGTATTCACTTCAAAAGAATGTAAATACGACACTTCCATGCAAGGAAATAGCGTTTGCAGATTTCTACGTATCGTAGCAATAGAGTTCTAATGCTTCTTAAAACGGAATATCTCATCTCACTCCCATGTTTCATGATAAGATATAATATTGATTGCGAAGTGTCTTGTATACCTCGTATTCACTTCAAAAGAATGTAAATGCGACCCTTCCATGCTAGGAAATGGCCTTTGCAGATGTCTACGTATCGTAAGGATAGAGTTCTAATACTTCTTAAAACGAGATGTCGCATCTCATTTCTATGTTTCATGATAAGATATAATATCCATTGCGAAGTCTCATGTATATCTCGTATTCACTTCAATGGAATGTAAATGCGTCATTTCCTTGCTAGGAAATAGAGTTTGCAAATGTCTACGTATATTAGCAATAGAGTTCTAATGCTTCACAAAACGCGATATCGCATCACAATTCTATGTTTCATGATAAGATATAATATTCTTTGCGGAATGTCATGTATACCTCGTATTTACATCAAAAGAATTTAAATGCGACACTTCCTTGCTAGGAAATAACGTTTGCAGATGTCTACGTATCGTAGCAATAGAGTTCTAATGCTTCTTAAAACGCGATATCGCATCTCATTTCTATGTTTCATGATACGATATAATATTCATTGCGAAGTGTCATGTATACCTCGTATTCACTTCAAATGAATGTAAATGCGACACTTCCATGCTAGGAAATAGCGTTTGCAGATGTCTACGTATCGAAGCAATAGAGTTCTAATTCTTCTTAAAACGAGATGTCGCATCTCATTTCTATGTTTCATGATAAGATATAATATCCATTGTGAAGTGTCATGTATACCTCGTATTCACTTCAATGGAATGTAAATGCGACATTTCCTTGCTAGGAAATAGAGTTTGCTGATGTCTATGTATATTAGCAATAGAGTTCTAATGCTTCTCAAAACGCGATATCTCATCTCACTTCTATGTTTCATGATAAGATATAATATTGATTGCGAAGTGTCATGTGTACCTCGTATTCACTTCAAAAGAATGTAAATGCGACCCTTCCATGCTAGGAAATAGCCTCTGCAGATGTCTACGTATCGTAAGAATAGAGTTCTAATACTTCTTAAAACGAGATGTCGCATCTCACTTCTATGTTTCATGATACGATATAATATTCATTGCGAAGTGTCATGTATACCTCGTATTCACTTCAAATGAATGTAAATGCGACACTTCCATGCTAGGAAATAGCGTTTGCAGATGTCTACGTATCGTAGCAATAGTGTTCTAATGCTTCTTAAAACGAGATGTCGCATGTCATTTCTATGTTTCGTGATAAGACATAATATTCATTGCGAAGTGTCATGTATACCTCGATTTCACTTCAAAAGAATGTAAATGCGACACTTGCATGCCAGGAAATAGCGTTTGCAGATGTCTACGTATCGTAGCAATAGAGTTCTAATGCTTCTTAAAACGCGATATCGCATCTCACTTCTATGTTTCATGATAAGATATAATATCTATTGCGAAGTGTCATGTATACCTCGTATTCACTTCAATGGAATGTAAATGCGACACTTCCATGCTAGGAAATAGCGTTTCCAGATGTCTACGTATCGTAGCAATAGAGTTCTAATGCTCATTAAAGCGCGATATCGCATCTGACTTCTATGTTTTTGATAAGATATAATATTCATTGCGAAGTGTCATGTATTCCTCGTACTCACTTCAAAAGAATGTAAATGTCGCACGTCCTATCTAAGAAATAGCGTTTCCGGATATCTGCGTATCGAAGCAATGGTGTTTCAGTGCTACTTAAAACGCGATATCGCATCACATTGCTATTTTTATTCCAATTTTTTTATTCCAATGCTTCTTAAAACACGATATCGCATCTCATTTCTCTGTTTCATGATAAGATATAATATTCACTGCGAAGTGTTATGTATACCAAGTCTACACTTCAAAGGATTGTAAATGTCACCCGTCCTTGCTAGGAAATAGCGTTTCCAGATGTCCACGTAAAGAAGCATTAGAGTTCTAATGCTTCTTAGACGCGATATTGCATCTCATTTCTATGCTTCATGCTATGATATAATATTCGGTGATAAGTGATGTGTATACCTCGTCTACACTACAAATGAATGAAAACGCCACACTTCCTTGCTAGGAAAATGCGTTTCAAGATATCTACGTATCGAAGCAATAGATTTCTAATGCTTCTTTAAACGCGATATCGCATCTCATTTCTACGTATCATGATAAGATGCAATATTCTTTGCGAGGAGCTATGTGGACCTCGTATACACTTCAAAAAAATTCGAAGGCCACACATCCTTGCTAGGAATTAGTGTTCTCTGATGTCTACGTACCCAAGCAATATGGTTCCACTGCTTCTTAAAACGCGAAATCGCATCTCATTTCTGGGTTTCAAGATAAGCTATAATATTTATTGGGAAGTGTTATGTATACCTCGACTACACATCTAAACATTGAAAACGCCACGCTTCCTTGCTAGGAAATAGCGTTTCCTGATGTCTACGTATCGAAGCAATGGAGTTCTAATGCTTCCTAGAACGCAATATCGCATCTCATGTATGTTTCATGATAAGATATAATATTCATTGCGATGTGTTATGTATACCTCGTCTACACTTCAAAAGAATGCAAATGCCACACTTCTTGGCTAGGAAATTGCGTTTCTAGATGTCTACGCATCGAAGCAATAGATTTCTGACTCTTTATAAAACGCGATATCGCATATCAATTTTATTCACATGATAAGATGTAATTTCAATGCAACGCGTTATGTATATCTCCTCTACACTTCAAATGAATGTAAATGGATCACTTCCTTGCTACGGAATATCGTTTCTATATCTGAAGGTTTAGAAGCAATAGAGTTCTAATGCTTCGTAAAACGCTGCTGCGCATCTTACTTCTATATTTCATGATAAGATGTAATATTCATAGCATCGCGTTATGTTTATCTGCTTCTGCATATGAATTGAGTGTGAACCCTATACCTTCTTGCCCGGGGATAGCGTTTCTAGATGTCCAGGTGCCGAAGCATTTAATTTGTCATGCTTCATGCACCTCAATATTGCATTTCATATAAACAGTTCAAAGTAAATTAGAAGGTTGTAAAGATCTATGCTTCGCATTATGCTTATCTGCTTTTGTGCTTTATAATGCTCTGGGATGTGAGAAGGTCCTCAACCATCCTTAACCCCCTAAAGAGGGGTCAAAAGTCCAGCGGCCCTGCAGGTGGGCCATGGGAGCCCGGCGCGCGAGGCGCTACGCAATTTAAATGATCAGGAGGATCCCCTCACGGACACCCAAGGGGGCGAGAAGAGGAAATCGCCAAAATCCACTGATCGATGGACTCAAACAATAGCGAAGCCTACAGCCCACTCCACCAAGGAGGCCCGAGGAGGATGCAGGAGACCCGAGGACCACCAACGAATTCAAGGAACCTGAAGAAGGGAACGTGAGAGCTTATTCGCTTAAGCGTCCCATTTCTTGTGTCGCATATTGTATATTGTATCTTATATCGTGAAGCGAGTTATGATACCCGGTAATTTGCGGCGTGTTGCGTAGTTTTCCGTAGCCCTTGTTAGTTAAACCCACGTCGAGACCATAAATAAACATGCCGTGACTTCAGTAGCTCGCGACCTGAGTGTGTGTACTTGGCTAGGCGTAGTCGAGAGGAGGAGCATTTCGAAGTTTCAAGGGTTGTTCCACCCCAGGGTTCTCGGGGTCGTGTAGTCTATCCCTTTGCTATTTTCTGAGCAGCTGGCGCCCAAGAATGGTTGTACGTGAGCGGATACCTTGGAACGATAGATAGCTTTAGATTAAAGTACGTTTTACACCTTAAAGCATTTAGATAATTAACCCCTTCGAGCTTCCCTGACTTACTATATATAGGTTTCCGTCACAACTAATAGGAACCATCACTTTACATAGATATATAGAACACACATAGTTTTAAACGTAGAACTGAGAATTTGAGAACTTACTTTGAAACGTTAGTAGTGAGAAATTCCATCGGATTTCATAGAAATTCAGAACTTACTTGCTATGAAACATAGGCAGATAAGGGCCATCGCGTTGCTTAGAACTTTAGAACTTGCTTACTTCAACAAAGATTTCTATTGGCTTCGTCCGTTCTTTTAGAAGAGTTTTTGATAAACCACATACTTTTCACGCTTCTGATATCTTTGAAAGTTCGCGAGATGTAATCGTTTAAGTTTTAAAATGATTACTTAGTGTGGATTATTATTTAGTAACTCGCTCATAAACGAGTCTGCATAGGAATTAATCCATAAGTTTTTAAGCCTGGAATTTATGCAGTTATTTGTTATTCACTTATTGCTCAAACGACAAAGATTGTGACCACTTCAAAATGGTTGACTTTCATCAATTTTCTTAAAAATTGAAATACTGCCCAACTGCTTGCATTAAAGACTGTAATTAAAGCTTTCGAAACATTTTACCTCTTATAGATGAAGAAGAATTCCAGAAGAATTCTGGAATTGAAATTGAATGTTTGACTTTTCTAGCTCCTGTTTAGACGTCTTTCTATTGGAATGTTCAAGTATTTTTCATATTCGTAATTATTAAAAATGTTTTACTTGATTATTTTATTTAATATTTAGAATTTTCTGAGAAATATTTTTTATCGTAATGAACTATATAGTTGCAATTATAATTCTTTATGAAATAATAATAACAGAAAGGTATGTATCCATTCTTGTAGTTTGTTGTAAAGAGTATTTAATCTTACTATCTAAAATGAAACATTGAGGTCTGTTTACAATCTAATGGAATTTAATTACCTTTTGATTCAAATTCACAATGATAATCTTCTTCCATAGTTCAACAATTTTGAGAGCTGTCCTCAGGAATCCGCAGCTCAGTACTTATAAAATGAACGACACAAAGGACAGCCTAACCAAGCGTATTCGAACCGATTTTTCAATACTAATCTTATCATGTTTAACTTATGCTGCAAACTATTGAAATGCCCTTCGAAAAGTGTTTATTCACAGTGAAGTAAACGGTAAGTATTACGCCTTCCACCACTGTTTACAATACGTATGTTTCATTTACTATCAAAACCGTGAGTATTATCGCCTTTCTTTACTTTTTGTAACCTTCAATGCCTTCATGTTACAGATCGTTAAACTTGCTTTAAAATGCTCTATCGTATTACGGAAGAATGGACATTCCAATTCATTTTAAAAAATGAAGGTAACCTTCATATGTCCAACATAACTCCACTTACAAAAAAACTATTTTCATCAACGGATGGCCCCTTTGTACTATGCAATTTTATATTAGCAAAAACTTCTATGAAACTTATAGTTTCGTGGATATCTGAGGTGCTAATTATTACTGACCCACCCTGTATATTGTTATGCATGTGTCCAACAAGGCAACGATGAACAGAGTTAAATTTAATATTATGATGTTTATTATTTTACTTATAGTATATATGTGTTTTTCTGGAATTTTGCCAAAAAACAATGTTCACGATGTCGACAGATATTTGCCTTAGAATTACAAGAGCCAACAATTTCGAAAGTAGAATATTACTTTACTTCGCTAACCGAATCATTCCAAACGTTAAGTAAAGTGCGTGCCTTTCAAAACAGTCAGATGCAAATTACGATACAACGTTTCCAAGAAATGGTACGTGCCACTGTTTTTTAATTTCCGTTTATTTAATCAAAGGAAATTTAATTGAAATATCCGCAAAATTTGAGGACAAAAGGTTATTGTAATTTTACGCAACATATATGATGGTGATAAAGGATAAGTATACGGAACTGAAAATGGAAAGTAGCGAGCAGAAAAAGAAACTGATGGAGCTACAAAGTAGATTGATACATCCGTCAAATGATGATTCTAGGTTAATAAAATCTGTTAATTAAAGAACTATTGCAAAAATCAAGTATAATCAATATTACTTCTGCTCAAAGGCTATAATAGAATTGGACCGAAATGGGTACAAAACAGACAATTATATCTATACGTTCTATTCTATGCAAAGGCAAATATTTCAAAGAGAAAAGATGTGTTACTTACAAATTACTTATGTTCTTAGATATCTCACTAATTTAGGCTTCTTGTCTTGCAGAACTTATCATTCATGTAACATGTAAAGGGGTCGAAGAATAGTAAAAGATTTTTATATTTCATAGCCTCACTTGATACGTCGATTGGATCACGTAAAATATCGGACATTAATTGCATCTACATCTTCAGACCTTAAATATATAATTGCAACAACATATTTAATAGCGTTTTAATAACATTTTTCTAATTGTTTATATCTATGTCTAATAAATATATATTAATCGAATAAGTTGCTTTACCTAAGAATAAAAGTATCTGAGGCTTACAAATCGGAGCATTACATAACAAACGTGCATCACACATATAATATTACATGTAACAAAAGATGAAGACCAAAAAGATCGTACATAAGTTGAATCCACAATGCGGTCATAGAGATACAGAAACGGCAAAAATTCCAAACAATAATTTAAAAAATTCAAAAAGGGGGGAGTGAAAATCCATCTCCTTGACGATGATAAGGAACAAGTCTGCCTCATGCACTACAATATCCCAAACAGCCAGCGATTGGCACGCCAATGACAACGGTTGGAACAAATTCCGTGACAGAACTGTGCAAACAAAGTGCTCCTACTCAGCTTTCGAAATGGCATACTGTTAGTACTGGGGCGGCATTCGTATCACGGCACTATTAAAGCACCGAGATATAGCACACGGGCTACACGGCCGTGGCAATGACACTATCAGCTCACCATAGCTACACGCGTGGTTGTGGCGTAGGCTGACATTTACTAATGGGGAAGCTGTTTCCATAAAAATTATAAGCAAATATGAAAAATGACTAAACTGTGCAATTTATTTATTTTGATTCCAATATAGATACACCGGCACAAAACAAAGATATAAGAACTCGATTTTATTATTTTCTATAAACTAGCTCGATAGGGCGATTTTTTCCATAAAGTCGATAATTACTTTGTCATAAAAATATATACACTTATTTTATATATATTTTCTTCAATTTATTGTTACAAATTCATGCAATTGAGGATTACATTAAATACGATGACAGCATGTTATTTCAAAAATTACACAAGGCGAAGTTAGGGACGCAACAGCATGAATTTTTATTTTATAAGTAATATTTTTTTTATAAATAATATTTTTAGTCTATGATGGATTGAAAGAAATATATACGACTCGCTCAATAACTATAAATATAGGAAAACGACCATCAAAATGTCTATCAATACTCATATGCTGAACATCTACTGACATCTAACGGTTCTAATTTGTATGAAAGCACAGGTTTCCCATTGCCAAATGTGATCCTGCGTCATTGCTGAGGAGATTCATGAATGGAGCGATGATACGCGTGTCACCATGGTGCTGGTTCTGCGCGATTCGCTTGTCTAGAACGTGCTGGTAACACGTTCTGGCATTTTAGTCAAAGAATCCGGTCACAGATGACTACGAATCAGTTGACACTCCTCGGAAGTGGCAATATAGTGCCGGCATGGTGTCGCTACCATCTTGCCGTTTGTTATCTGGGATGCTTTTTAGTGCATTATTCGGAATTGAATTTGAACACATAGCTACTTAATCGCAAATTTGTATGTACTGTGACGTGGTGAAGTCACAAGGCTCGCTCACCCCCCCCCCCCCCTGCTTCGGTTAGACTAGTTCGCAGCTCACCACCCAAGCGAGAAGCGCGACACGAACCATCGCGATAGCTGTATTTGCGAGGAGCGTGAGATACACGATGGTAGAACCTTCCCCCACCCCCCCGTTCGTTTCTCTCTCTCCGTTCGACGGATTAGACTGGCGAGCTGATGGAAGAAGCGACCCATAAGACGCCTCTTCGGCGGATAATAAGACCGCAGGTTCGCGGAAGGGCTGTGCGCCGAGGTAGCGTGAAGCCCGAAGGATAGGATCCAGAGCTCTGCAACGATACGACCGCTGCATAGTCCATGGAGACAATCAGGATGGTTCTCGGGTGTGAGAAGGACCTCTACCCCTCCCCATTAGAACTCTATTGCTTCGATCAGTAGACATCTGGAAACGTAATTTCCTAGAGAGGAAGTGTCGCATTTACATTCTTTTGAGGTGAATACGAGGTATACATATCACTCCACAATGCATATTATATCTTATCATGAAACATAGAAATGAGATGCGATATCGCGATATATGAAGCATTATAACTCTATTGCTTCGATACGTAGACATCCGCAAACGCTGTTTCCTAGCAAGGAAGTGTCGCATTTACATTGGTTTGAAGTGTATGCGAGGTATACATGACACTTCGCAATGAATATTATATCTCATCATGAAACATAGAAGTGAGATGCGATATCGCATTTTAACAAGCACTAGAACTCTATTGCTACGATACGGAGACATCTGCAAACGCTATTTCCTAGCAACGAAGTGTCGTATTTACATTCTTTTGAAGTGTAGACGAGGATACATAACACTCCACAAACAATATTATATCTTATCAAGAAACACAGATATGAGATACAATATCGCGATTTAAGAAGCTTTAGAACTCTATTACTGCGATATGTTGACATCTGCAAACCCTATTTCCTAGCAAGGAAGTGTCGCACTTACATTCATTTGACGAGCATGCGAGGTACACATAACACGTCGCAATGAATATTATAACTTATCATGAAAAATAGAAATGAAATGCGATATCGCGATTTAAGAAGCATTAGAACTCTATTGCTTCGATACGTAGACATCTGGTAACGCTGTTTCGTAGAAGGGAAGTGTCGCATTTACATTCATTTGAAGTGTAGGCGAGGAATACATGACACTTCGCAATGAATATTATATCTTATCATGAAACATAGAAATGGGATGCGATATCGCGTTTTAAGAAGCATTAGAACTCTATTGCTTCGATACATAGACATCTGGTAACGCTGTTTCCTAGAAGGGTAGGGTCGCATTTACATTCATTTGAAGTGTAGACGAGAAATACACAACACTTCGCAATGGATATTATATCTTATCATGAAACATAGAAGTGAGATGCGATATCGCGATTTATGATGCATTAGAAAACTATTATTTGGATACGTAGACATCTGCAAACGCTACATCCTAGCAAGGAAGTGTCGCACTTACATTCTTTTGAAGTCTATGCGAGGTATACGTAGCATCTCGCAAAGAATATTATATCTTATCATGAAACCTAGAAATGTGGTGCGATATCGCGATCTAGGAAGAATTAGAACTCTACTGCTTCGATACGTAGATATCTGGTAACTCTATTTCCTAGCAAGGAAGTGTGGCATTTACATTCTTTTGAAGTGTAGATGAGGTACACATAACACTTCGCAATGAATATTATATCTTATCATGAAACATAGAAAAGAGATGCGATATCTCGTTTTGAGAAGCATTAGAAATCTATTGCTTCGATATATAGACATCTGCAAACGCAATTTCTTAGCAAGGAAGTGTCGCATTAACTTTCTTTTGAAGTGCATATTGGGTATACATAACACTCCACAGCGAATATTATATCTTATCATGAAACATAGATGTGTGATGCGGTATCGCGTTTTAAGAAGCATTAGAACTCTATTGCCTCGATGCGTCGACATCTGCAGACGCCATTTCCCAGCAAGGAAGTGTCGCATTTACATTCGTTTGGAGTGAATATGAGGTATCCTTAACACTTCGCTATGAATATTATACCTTATCATGAAACATAGAAATAAATTGCGACATCTCGTTTTAAGATGCATTAGGGCTCTATTGCTACGATACATAGACATCTGCAAACGCTATATCCTAGGATAGAAACGCCGCATTTACATTCTTTTGAAGTGAATACGAGGTGTACATGACACTCTGCAATGAATATTATATCTTATCATGAAGCATAGAAATGAGATGCGATATCACATTATTGCTACGATTTTCCTAGCAAGGAAGTGTCGCATTTATATTCATGTGAAGTATTGCGAGGTATGCATGACACTTCGCAATGAATATTATAGCTTATCATGAAACATAGAATTGATATACGATATCGCATTTTAAGAAGCTAGAACTCTATTGCTTCGATACGTCGAGATCTGCAAGCGCTATTTCCTAGCAAGGAAGTGTCGCATTTACATTCTTTTGAAGTATTGCGAGGTATGCATGACACTTCGCAATGAATATTATAGCTTATCATGAAACATAGAAATGATATACGATATCGAGTTTTAAGAAGCTAGAACTCTATAGCTTCGATACGTAGAGATCTGCAAACGCTATTTCCTAGCAAGGATGTGTCGCATTTACATTCCTTTGAAGCGAATACGAGGTAAACATGACACTTCGCAATGAATATCATGAAACATAGAAATGATATGCGATATCGCGTTTTAAGAAGCTAGAACTCCATCGCTTCGATAAGTAGAGATCTGCAAACGCTATTTCCTAGCAAGGAAGTGTCGCATTTACATTCTTTCGAAGCGATTGCGAGGTATACATGACACGTCGCAATGAATATTATACTTTACCATGAAACATAGAAATGATATACGATATCGCGCTTTAAGTACTAGGACTCTATTGCTTCGATACGTCGAGATATGCAAACGCTATTACCCAGCAAGGATGTGTCGCATTTACATTCTTTTGAAGTGAATACGAGGTGTACATGACACACCGCAATGAATATTATATCTTATCATGAAGCATAGAAATGAGATGCGATATCACGTTATTGCTACGATATTCCTAGCAGGGAAGTGTAGCATTTACATTCATTTGAAGTATTGCGAGGTATGCATGACACTTCGCAATGAATATTATAGCTTATCATGAAACAGAAATGATGTACGATATCGCGTTTTAAGAAGTATTAGAATTCTATAGATTCGATAAGTAGAGATCTGCAAACGCTATTCCCTAGCAAGGAAGTGTCGCATTTACATTCTTTTGAAGTGAATACGAGGTTTACATGACACTTCGCAATGAATATTGTATCTTATCATGCGACATAGAAATGAGATGCGATATCGCGTTATAAGCAGCATTAGAACTCTATAGCTTCGATACGTACAGATCTGCAAACACTATTTCCTAGCAAGGATGTGTCGCATTTACATTCCTTTGAAGCGAATACGAGGTATACATGACACTTCGCAATGAATATCATAAAACATAGAAATGAGTTACGATATCGCGTTTTAAGAAGCTAGAACTCTATAGATTCGATAAGTACAGATCTGTAAACGCTATTTCCTAGCAAGGAAGTGTCGCATTTACATTCTTTTGGAGTGAATACAAGGTATACATAACACTTCGTAATGAATATTATATCTTATCATGATACATAGAAATGATATACGATATCGCGTTTTAAGAAGCTAGAACTCTATAGCTTCGGTAAGTAGAGATCTGCAAACGCTGTTTCTCAGCAAAGGAGTGTCGCATTTACATTCATTTGGAGTGAATACGAGGTATACATGACACTTCGTAATGAATATTATATCTTATCATGAAGCATAGAAATGAGATGCGATAACGCGTTATAAGCAGCATTAGAACTCTATAGCTTCGATACGTAGAGATCTGCAAACGCTATTTCCTAGCAAGGATGTGTCGCATTTACATTCCTTTGAAGCGAATACGATGTATACATGACACTTCGCAATGAATATCATGAAACATAGAAATGATATGCGATATCGCGTTTTAAGAAGCTAGAACTCCATCGCTTCGATAAGTAGAGATCTGCAAACGCTATTTCCTAGCAAGGAAGAGTCGCATTTACATTCTTTCGAAGCGATTGCGAGGTATACATGACACGTCGCAATGAATATTTTATTTTACCATGAAACATAGAAATGATATACGATATCGCGTTATAAGCAGCATTAGAACTCTATAGCTTCGATACGTAGAGATCTGCAAACGCTATTTCCTAGCAAGGATGTGTCGCATTTACATTCCTTTGAAGCGAATACGATGTATACATGACACTTCGCAATGAATATCATGAAACATAGAAATGATATGCGATATCGCGTTTTAAGAAGCTAGAACTCCATCGCTTCGATAAGTAGAGATCTGCAAACGCTATTTCCTAGCAAGGAAGTGTCGCATTTACATTCTTTCGAAGCGATTGCGAGGTATACATGACACGTCGCAATGAATATTATATTTTACCATGAAACATAGAAATGATATACGATATCGTGTTTAAAGGAGCTAGAACTCTATAGCTTCGATAAGTATAGGTCTGCAAACGCTGTTTCCCAGCAAGGAAGTGTCGCATTTACATTCTTTTGAAGTGAATACGAGGTGTACATGACACTCTGCAATAAATATTATATCTTATCATGAAGCATAGAAATGAGATTCGATATAACGTTATTGCTACGATATTCCTAGCAAGGAAGTGTCGCATTTACATTCATTTGAAGTATTGCAAGGTATGCATGACACTTCGCAATGAATATTAGCGCTTAACATGAAACATAGAAATGATATGCGATATCGCGTTTTACGAAGCATTAGAATTCTATAGATTCGATAAGTAGAGATCTAGAAACGCTATTCCCGAGCAAGGAAGTGTCGCACTTACATTCTTTTGAAGTGAATACGAGGTTTACATGACACTTCGCAATGAATATTATATCTTATCGTGAAACATAGAAATGATATGCGATATAGCGTTTTAAGAAGCTAGAACTCCATCGCTTCGATACGTAGACATCTGCAAACGCTATTTCCTAGCAAGGAAATGTCGCATTTACATTCATTTAAAGTGTATGCGAGGTATACATAACAGTCCGCAATGAATATTATATATTATCATGAAGCATAGAAATGAGATGCGATATTGCGTTTTGAGATGCATTAGAACTGTAATGCTACGATACGCAGAAATCTGTAAGCGCTATTTCCTTGCAAGGAAGTGTCGCATTCACATTAATTTGGAGTGTATGCGAGGTATAAGTAACCCTTCGCAATGAATATTATATCTTATCAGGAAAAATAGGAATGAGATGCGATATCGAGATCTAGGAAGCATTAGAGCACTATTGCTACGATACGTAGACATCTGCAAACGCTATTTAATAGCAAGGAATTGTCGCATTTACATTCTTTTGATGTGTACACGGGGTATACATAACACTCCACAATGAACATTATTGCTTATCACGAAACATAGAAATGAGATGCGATATAGCGATTTAAAACACATAGGAAGTCTATTGCTTCTATACGGAGACATCTGCAAACGCTATTTCCTAGCAAGGAAGTGTCGCATTTACATTCATTTGAAGTATAGACGAGATATACATAACACTGCACAATGAATATTATATCTTATCATGAAACATAGAAATGCGATGCGATATGGCGATATAAGAAGCGCTAGAACTCTATTGCTTCGATACGTAGACATCTGCAAACGCTATTTCCTGACAAGGAAGTGTCGCATTTACATTCATTTGAAGTGTATGCGAGGTATACATAACACTCCACAATGAATATTATATTTTATCATGAAACATAGAAATGAGATGCGATATCGCGTTTTGAGAAGTATTAGAACTCTATTGCTTCAATACGTAGACATCTGCAAACGATCTTTCCTAGCAAGGAAGTGCCGCGTTTGCATTCATTTGAATTGTACGCGAGGAATACATGACACATCGCAATGAATATTATATCTTATCATGAAACATAGAAATGCGATGCGATATGGCGATATAAGAAGGGCTAGAACTCTATTGCTTCGATACTTAGACATCTGCAAACGCTATTTCCTGACAAGGAAGTGTCGCAATTACATTCAGTTGAAGTGTGTGCGAGGTATACATGCCACTTCGCAATGAATATTATATCTTATCATGAAACATAACAATGAGATGCGATATCGCGTT